>NC_053028.1:615897960-616197960 GCF_003073215.2 Triticum urartu
GGGACATGTTGGTGTCTATTATTCACACATGTATTACGATTTCCGGATAATACAATTATAGCATGAATAAAGACAATTATCATGAATAAGGAAATATAATAATAATGCTTTTATTATTGCCTCTAGGGCATATTTCCAACAGTCTCCCACTTGCACTAGAGTCAATAATCTAGTTACATTGTGATGAATCGAACACCCATGGAATTCTGGTGTTGATCATGTTTTGCTCTAGGGAGAGGTTTAGTCAACGGATCCGCTACATTCAGGTCCATATGTACTTTACAAATCTCTATGTCTCCATCTTGAACATTTTCACGAATGGAGTTGAAGCGACGCTTGATGTGCCTTGTCTTCTTGTGAAACCTGGGCTCCTTGGCAAGCGCAATAGCTCCAGTGTTGTCACAGAAGAGCTTGATCGGCCCCGACGCATTGGGTATGACTCCTAGGTCGGTGATGAACTCCTTCACCCATATTGCTTCATGTGCCGCCTCCGAGGCTGCCATGTACTCTGCTTCACATGTAGATCCCGCCACGACGCTTTGCTTGCAACTGCACCAGCTTATTGCCCCACCATTCAAAATATACACGTATCCGGTCTGTGACTTAGAGTCATCCAGATTTGTGTCAAAGCTAGCGTCGAGGTAACCCTTTACGACGAGCTCTTCGTCACCTCCATAAACGAGAAACATTTCCTTAGTCCTTTTCAGGTACTTCAGGATATTCTTGACCGCTGTCCAGTGTTCCTTGCCGGGATTACTTTGGTACCTTCCTACCAAACTTACGGCAAGGTTTACATCAGGTCTGGTACACAGCATGGCATACATAATAGAACCTATGGCTGATGCATAGGGGATGACGCTCATCTCTTCTATATCTTCTGCCGTGGTCGGACATTGAGCTGAGCTCAATTTCACACCTTGTAACACAGGTAAGAACCCCTTCTTAGAATGATCCATATTGAACTTCTTCAATATTTTATCAAGGTATGTGCTTTGTGAAAGACCTATGAGGCATCTCGATCTATCTCTATAGATTTTGATGCCTAATATATAAGCAGCTTCTCCAAGGTCCTTCATTGAAAAACTCTTATTCAAGTAGGCCTTGATGCTGTCCAAGAGTTCTATATCATTTCCCATCAATAGTATGCCATCCACATATAATATGAGAAATGCTACAGAGCTCCCACTCACTTTCTTGTAAATGGAGGCTTCTCCATAAGTCTGCGTAAACCCAAACGCTTTGATCATCTCATCAAAGCGAATGTTCCAACTCCGAGATGCTTGCACCAGCCCATAAATCGAGCGTTGGAGCTTGCACACCTTGTCAGCATTCTTAGGATCGACAAAACCTTCCGGCTGCATCATATACAATTCTTCCTTAAGGAAACCATTAAGGAATGCCATTTTGACGTCCATTTGCCATATCTCATAATCGTAGAATGCGGCAATTGCTAACATGATTCAGACGGACTTTAGCTTCGCTACCGGTGAGAAAGTCTCATCGTAGTCAACCCCTTGAACTTGTCGATAACCCTTAGAGACAAGCCGAGCTTTATAGATGGTCACATTACCATCCGCGTCTGTCTTCTTCTTAAAGATCCATTTATTTTCTATGGCTCGTCGTTCAACGGGCAAGTCAGTCAAAGTCGATACTTCATTTTCATAGATGGATCCTATCTCGGATTTCATGGCTTCTAGCCATTTGTCGGAATCCGGGCCCGCCATCGCTTCTTCATTGTTCGAAGGTTCACCGTTATCTAACAACATGATTTC
This sequence comes from Triticum urartu, assembly GCF_003073215.2. Lineage (NCBI taxonomy): Eukaryota > Viridiplantae > Streptophyta > Magnoliopsida > Poales > Poaceae > Triticum > Triticum urartu. The sequence continues at coordinate 615,899,733 of NC_053028.1, forward strand.
CAAGACAGGGTTGCCGTACCACTCTGGTGCGGAACGTGTCCTTGTGGACCTTCGAATTTTAGTAGGAGCTTGATCAGAAGTATCTTGATCATCATCATTAACTTCCTCTCTAGTCGGTGCTGGCACCTCAGGAACATTTTCTTGAGTTGCGCCATTTTCCGGTTCAAGAGGTAATACTTCATCAAGTTCTACTTTCCTTCCACTTACTTCTTTCGAGAGAAACTCTTTCTCCAGAAAGAGTCCGTTCTTGGCAACAAAGATCTTGCCTTCGGATCTTAGGTAGAAGGTATACCCAATAGTTTCTTTAGGGTATCCTATGAAGACGCATTTTTCCAACTTGGGTTCGAGCTTCTCAGGTTGAAGTTTCTTGACATAAGCATCAAATCCCCAAACTTTTAGAAACGACAGCTTAGGTTTCTTCCCAAACCATAATTCATACGGTGTCGTCTCAATGGATTTCGACGGAGCCCTATTTAAAGTGAATGCGTCAGTCTCTAAAGCATAGCCCCAAAAAGATAGCGGTAAATCGGTAAGAGACATCATAGATCGCACCATATCTAATAGAGTGCGATTACAACGTTCGGACACACCATTACGCTGAGATGTTCCCGGCGGCGTGAGTTGTGAAACTATTCCACATTTTCTTAAGTGTGTGCCAAATTCGTGACTCAAGTATTCACCTCCACGATCTGATCGTAGAAACTTGATTTTCCTGTCACATTGATTCTCAACCTCACTCTGAAATTCCTTGAACTTTTCAAAGGTTTCAGACTTGTGTTTCATTAAGTAGACATACCCATATCTACTCAAGTCATCAGTGAGGGTGAGAACATAACGATAGCCACCGTGAGCCTCAACACTCATTGGACCGCACACATCAGTATGTATGATTTCCAACAAGTTGGTTGCTCGCTCCATTGTTCCTGAGAACGGAGTCTTGGTCATTTTACCCACGAGGCATGGTTCGCATGTGTCAAATGATTCATAATCAAGAGACTCTAAAAGTCCATCTGCATGGAGCTTCTTCATGCGTTTGACACCTATGTGACCAAGGCGGCAGTGCCACAAGTATGTGGGACTATCATTATCAACCTTACATCTTTTGGTACTCACACTATGAATATGTGTAGCAATACGCTCGAGATTCATTAAGAATAAACCATTTACCATAGGAGCATGACCATAAAACATATCTCTCATATAAATGGAACAACCATTATTCTCGGATTTAAATGAGTAGCCATCTCGAATTAAACGAGATCCCGATACAATGTTCATGCTCAAAGCTGGCACTAAATAACAATTATTGAGGTTTCAAACTAATCCCGTAGGTAAATGTAGAGGCAGCGTGCCGACGGCGATCACATCGACCTTGGAACCATTCCCGACGCGCATAGTCACCTCGTCCTTCGCCAGTCTCCGTTTATTCCGCAGCTCCTGCTGTGAGTTACAAATATGAGCAACGGCACCGGTATCAAATACCCAGGAGTTACTACGAGTACTGGTAAGGTACACATCGATTACATGTATATCAAATATACCTTTGGTGTTGCCGGCCTTCTTGTTCTCTAAGTATTTGGGGCAGTTCCGTTTCCAGTGACCCTTCCCTTTGCAATAAAAGCACTCTGTCTCAGGCTTGGGTCCATTCTTTGACTTCTTCCTGGCAGCTTGCTTGCCGGGCGCGGCAACTTCCTTGCCGTCCTTCTTGAAGTTCTTTTTACCCTTGCCCTTCTTGAACTTAGTGGTTTTACTGACCATCAACACTTGATGTTCCTTCTTGACTTCTACCTCCGCTGATTTCAGCATTGCAAACAACTCAGGAATGGTCTTTTGCATCCCCTGCATGTTGAAGTTCATCACAAAGCTCTTGTAGCTTGGTGGAAGCGACTGGAGGATTCTGTCAATGACCGCATCATCCGGGAGATTAACTCCCAGCTGAGACAAGCGGTTATGTAACCCAGACATAGTGAGTATGTGCTCACTGACGGAACTATTTTCCTCCATCTTACAGCTGAAGAACTTATCGGAGACTTCATATCTCCCGATCCATGCATGAGCTTGAAAAACCATTTTCAGCTCTTCGAACATCTCATATGCTCCATGTCTCTCAAAACGCTTTTGGAGCCCCAGCTCTAAGCTGTAAAGCATGCCGCACTGAACGAGAGAGTAGTCGTCAACACGTGTCTGCCAAGCGTTCATAACGTCTTGGTTCTGTGGGACGGGTGGATCACCTAGCGGTGCTTGTAGGACATAATCTTTCTTGGCAGCTATGAGGATGATCCTCAGGTTCCGGACCCAGTCCGTATAGTTGCTGCCATCGTCTTTCAGCTTGGTTTTCTCTAGGAACGCGTTGAAGTTGAGGACTACGTGGGCCATTTGATCTACAAGACATATTGCAAAATATTTTAGACTAAGTTCAAGATAATTAAGTTCATCTAATCAAATTATTAATGAACTCCCACTTAGATTAGACATCCCTCTAGTCATCTAAGTATTACATGATCCGAGTTAACTAGGCCGTGTCCGATCATCACGTGAGACGGACTAGTCAACATCGGTGAACATCTTCATGTTGATCGTATCTTCTATACGACTCATGCTCGACCTTTCGGTCTTCTGTGTTCCGAGGCCATGTCTGTACATGCTAGGCTCGTCAAGTTAACCCTAAGTGTTTTGCATGTGTAAAACTGTCTTACACCCGTTGTATGTGAACGTAAGGATCTATCACACCCGATCATCACGGCGTGCTTCGAAACGACGAACTTTAGCAACGGTGCACATTTAGGGGAGAACACTTCTTGAAATTGTTATGAGGGATCATCTTATTTACTACCGTCATTCTAAGTAAACAAGATGCAAAACATGATAAACATCGCATGCAATCAAATAATAAACGTGACATGATATGGCCAATATCACATAGCTCCTTTGATCTCCATCTTGGGGCTCCATGATCATCTTGTCACCGGCTTGACACCATGATCTCCATCATCATGATCTCCATCATCGTGTCTCCATGAAGTTGCTCGCCAACTATTACTTCTACTACTATGGCTAACGCGTTTAGCAATAAAGTAAAGTAATTTACATGGCGTTTCTCAATGACACGCAGGTCATACAAAAGAATAAAGACAACTCCTATGGCTCCTGCCGGTTGTCATACTCATCGACATGCAAGTCGTGATTCCTATTACAATAGCATGAACATCTCATACATCACATATAGATCATTCATCATTCATCACAACTTTGGCCATATCATATCACAAACCACTTGCTGCAAAAACAAGTTAGACGTCCTCTAATTGTTGTTGCAAGTTTTACGTGGCTGAATTAGGGTTCTAGCAAGAACGTCTTCTTACCTACGTTAAAGCCACAACGTGATTTGTCAACTTCTATTTACCCTTCATAAGGACCCTGTTCATCGAATCCGCTCCAACTAAAATGGGAGAGACAGACACCCGCCAGCCACCTTATGCAACTAGTGCATGTTAGTCGGTGGAACCGGTCTCACGTAAGCGTACGTGTAAGGTTGGTCCGGGCCGCTTCATCCCACAATGCCGCTGAAGCAAGAAAAGACTAGTAGCGGCAAGAAAGTTGACAAATCTACGCCCACAACAAATTGTGTTCTACTCGCGTAAGAAGAACTACGCATAGACCTAGCTCATGATGCCACTGTTGGGGAACGTTGCAGAAAACAAAAATTTTCCTACTCGTTTCACCAAGATCCATCTAGGAGTTCATCTAGCAACGAGTCATCGGATGCATCTACATACCTTTGTAGATCGCGCACGGAAGTGTTCAAAGAACGGTGATGATGTAGTCGAACACGACGTGATCCAAATCACCGATGACCAAGCGCCGAACGGACGGCACCTCCGCGTTCAACACACGTACGGGACGGGAGACGTCTCCTCCTTCTTGATCCAGCAATGGGAAGGAGAGGTTGATGATGATCCAGCAGCACGACGGCGTGGTGGTGGATAGCAACGGTGATCTCGGCAGGGCTTCGCCAAGCTCAGGGAGAGGGAGAAGTGTCACGGGAGGGAGAGTGTCAGGACCCCGATTCCAAGTCACATCGATCTAGCCGGTAACACCTCATATCACTTTGCGGCCTCACGCACGGTATTCCCATGGGTGTCGCCTTACCATGGCCCGAGACCGTTTGCGCCTTTTGGCTCACGTATATGATAGTGTCGCTAGCATCCATATGACAGAGAACCCGGGCCGACATGGCTAGTCGTGAACCCAAAGCGGCACCAACCTATGGGGACAGGCATACATGAATCACATCGAGCATGTCAGTCAGTAGCGTGTGAATCCGGGCTGTAGCACTGGGCTAACAGGACTCCGGGAACCCGGGCTGTAGCAGGCTAGGCAGGACTCCGGATGTCACCACGTGACATTTCCCCGAAGGGACAGACACCGGAATGAAGTGAAACACATGCCGGCCAGTCAAGTGCCCTGAGCAGTAGTGCTGGGCTAGCAGGACTTCGGTGAACCGGGCTATAGCAGACTACTATGGCTCATGGAAGCACTAGACTACATTTCCCCATAAGAGAGGCTGCCAAGGATAAACAACTAGATTGTCGGATCCCACACATACCAAGCATTCCAATCATACACACAATATGCTCGATATGTGTAAATACAACATGGCATCACAACATAACTCTACGACTCAAGTATTTATTCATTAGACTCCGAGGAGCCAAGATATTACAAACATGGGTCTCATGACCCAACAATCATAGCATACAAATCAAAGCACATGCGGAAGCTTAACATGTCTGAGTACAAACATCTACAAATGAAAGTGGCTAAGAAGCCTGACTATCTACCAGATCCTGCCGAGGGCACAAGATCGTAGCTGAGGTAGCAAGCTAAACGTCGAAGCCCACACGGAAGTACTAGCGAGACTGACGTCTCTCTACAAAACATAAATTAAGCAAACGTGAGTACAATTGTACTCAGCAAGACTTACATCAGAACTAACTACATATAAATCGGTATCAACAAAGGGGTAGTGGAGTTTAACTACAGCAAGCCAGCTTTGACCCAGTGGCTAACCTGAACTACGACTACAAGCAACTCTTTTGAGGTGGCGCACACAAGTCCACATATTCACCATTCAATACACCACTATGGATCCGCTCCCGTCTCCCTACGAGAAGGCCATCCATAGCACTCACACTTATCTTGCGAGTTTTAGAGTATCCACTTTCACTTGTCTATGAACTATGCAAGGGGTCCAAGTTTCCATATCCGAGGAATCCGGCTATTCGAATAGATATTGATAACCCTGCAGGGGTGTACTTCTTCACACACGCTCCCACCACTTACCGTCGTTTACACGACATGTACTCGGCAACCTTCAAGCGGAAGCCCAACGAGGGTGTCGGCCACGGCCTACCTAAACACTTAAGTCTCTAGTCCAGGTTTATCGCCTATCCAGGTTCCATCCGCAGGGAGTCCGGCCGAGGTTTCCACATACGGCCCCGAACGATGTGAACAGGGTTCCCAAGACACAAAACGGGCGCCTGGTACACCGTGCCACGGTGTATCTACCGCATCATAGCCCACCCCGAGGGTCAGCGCTACGCACGGCCGCCAACACATAACCTACAAACACCAGAAACTAGTTGCAGCTCCTGGACAGAGTACTAGGGTGATTAAGAAGCCGAGAGGGTCAATTAAGGATCCCAATGAGTGGTAGTAGCTGTTCATGGATCACAGACACAGAACTCAGTTCCTGAGGACGGTTTCAATGAGACAACCCACCATGTACTGCTACATGGCCTCTCACCGCTACCTTTACCAAAACATGTTCACACACTTAGCTCACACACAGTAGGACATGTTCACACACCTCCAATTCATTCCCGATGAATCAGACCTGACACAACTCTATGCAATAGCAGGCATGACAAACAAACATGAATGAGTAGGCACATCAGGGCTCAAACAACTCCTACTCATGCTAGTGGGTTTCATCTATTTATCGTGGCAATGATAGGTCATGCAGAGGAAAGGGGTTCAACTACCGCAACATGTAACAGTTGAATCGTTGTTGTCCTAATACAGTAAAAGAGAGTAGGAGTGAGAGAGTGGGATTGTATCGGAATGAACAAGGGGGTTTTGCTTGCCTGGCACTTCTGAAGATATCATTGGTTCTTCATCAGTGTCAACGATCACAGCGTCGGTACAACGTCTACCGAGAGGGGACAACCATCGGCAACAGAGAAAGAACACAATCAATGCAATGCACAACATGATGCATGATAATGACATGGCAATATGTTGTTGATTGGGCTAATGCAACTAGCAACACAATTAAATGAAGTTGGTTTGAATACAAGATTCGAATTCAAACTCCATATATGATTAGTTAAATGCCATTTATTTGTTTTGTCCAAAACAGAGGACAAACATTGATCAAACATGCATGAAAATGCCATAAACAGATTCCTTGAATTTTTCTGATAATTTTTCATATATAAATTATTTCATTTGGAGTTACGGTTGAATTTATATGATTTTTAGAAGTTTTGGGTATTTTCTAGAATTTTCTGAATTATTTAAAAATCCAGAAAATCACTTACTGCGTCAGCATGACATAGGTGTGACGTCAGCAGATCAACTGGGTCGGCCAGGTCAAACCTGACCTGTGGGACCCATACGTCAGTGTCTAAGGCTGGTTTGGGTGGATGACAGGTGGGACTGGTCAACATTGACTTGACCAAAGTCAAAGCTGACACGTGGGGTCCACCAGGTTAGCACTAATCTAAACCAATAATTTACACTAACCTAATCTATTTTAGTTAGCCAGTTAGTTGGGTGGTGGGGCCCGGTTGTCATTGACTCCAGGGGGTAATCAGTAGGGTGCTTAGGCCCTAATGATGGTGCCACGTCAGCCACCGGCGTTTAACCGCCGGCAACAACAGACCGCGACGGTGCCCGCTTCAGGTTTGCTCTACGGGCCACCGTTCGACGCGCGGAAGGGCGCATTTGAAAGAGGGGAGAGAGATGCATCCGTGGGTGGCCATGGTTCGAGCGGGGATGGACGGAGTCAATGACGGTGACCAAAACGGCGGCGGCTGGAGCACGGTGGGTTGTGGGTTTGGGGTTGCGGTGCACGAGAGGGGGAGATGTTGGTGGCTACGGTCTCGTGGGGTCATTCTGAGCACGGTAGTGTACTCAGGTGGAAGCTCCAGTGGCTATAGCCACGACGGCAACATGGCGCGGCGCGGCGAGCTTCGGCTCCGGTGAGAATGCGGGCTACAAGGTGCAATCGAGGCGGGGAAGAGAGGGGTTCGAAGCGGTAGCTCACAGCGGTTGTAGGGGCGTCGAAGTGGGCTCGGGGAAGCACGGACGGTGTCGTGGCATTGCCGGCGATCTCGGTGGCCCGAGGTAGAAGACGACGATGTCGAGGGCGTTGCGGTGCTTCCCAGCTCACGTGGCTTGGTGGGGTATACGGGGACGGCGTGGCGGAGCTCCCGAGCATGTTGGATGGGAGAGGGAGGGCCAGTGGCCGTGGCAACAGCGAGCGGCGGCGACGGGCATGCTCAGTCATGGGGGAAATCAGAGGAGCGAGGGGGAGGGAGGTCCAGAGAGCGAGGGAGAAGTGAGAGGGGGGTCGGGGAGGTGGCGTGGCACTCATGGAGGCGTCCAGGCCCTCGATGGCAAGCAGGAGCTGGCGAGGCGCGTGCCAACGCGCCGCGGCCACGCGCTCCTGTCCTCCTGGCGGGAGGTAGCAGGTGACTGGCAGGGGCTAGTGGGCTGGGCCTGCCTGCTGGGTTGCTGCTACAGGTAGGTGGCCCAGGTTAGTTTCTCTCTCTCTTTTATTTCTGTTTTCTATTTTATTTCTCTGTTTTAAATTAGTAAAAATACTAATTCATTTTGTAAAATCCTGAAAATGATTGTGGGCACTTTTGAAACTATTTCCAACAGCCCTCAAATGCTTTCAAGATTATTTGGACATTTAAAATATTTTATAGAATTTAAATGTCCAAATTCAAATACTTATGATTTAATTCAAAAATCCAGAATGTCCTAGAAAAGTGTGCACCATTTTTTCTAGGGGTTTCAGCCCAATCCAGAAATGATGAACATTTTATGAAGGGCATTTTGGGTTCACTGAAACCAATTTTAGTAAACCCTAGTTGGTTTCAGGGGGGGTGCTGGGGGTTCTGTCATCCCCATTTCAACTTTCTGGAAAAATTTAAACATGATGCAACACCTAATGCTAGCACTAGGCATGACAGAGCTAGGGATGTAACAACTCACCTCTACTAAACAAGAATCTCGTCCTGAGATTCAAGTCATGAGGTAAGAAGACAGAGGGACACAAGCTAACACAATCTTCACGACCCAGATGTCTTTCTCAAGGGTGTTGGTACATTGCATCACCTTGATCTCGACGTCTTGCTTTGAGAACTACATCCAACATGACAATGAGTAGAAAGGGAAAACTCCAGAAGGATCGATCTTCTCGAAGATTGAACAACTCAGGATCACTCATCGAGTGAGACATTGAAACATCTCTCGAGCTGAGACACGAAACACATCGAGAGGGATGGAAGAACAAGCGACGGGGTTTGATTTGGTGGGCAACAATTCCACGCTTAGAAAGATGGTGGATGGTGTCAAGGTGGCGAGGAAATAATTGCCATAATCCCGTAACGGGGCACCTTGGAAAAGGTGACTCGTTGGACTGTTCCCTTAAGTGGCAAAACGAATTACTTTTGATCCATAGATCATTGAAACTCTTCATACCAGCTTAAGGCAATTTATAATGGGTCGTTCGAAAGAGCTCGAAGAAATAGCATACTCGGACTAGGATGGATAATGTGGGCTACCTTGTTGAAGACAACACAATGGATGACTTTGCTTATCATCAGAAATGGATGGGACCCATGGTAGGTCCACTTTGGAAGATGATCTTGGACAGCAACTGCTGAGAGGGCAGCCCATGGAAATTGGCACAATGGCGGTGCAAGCTGGGAACAAAATGCAATTGTTGGGAATGTTCTAACCATCATATCTGCCCAAGATTCAGATCTGGTTGGTGTCAGGATATTCCAGACTCAGCATGTCCGAAAACAAAGTTTGCTACACAAATCGACGAGATGACATTGCGAGATTCTCGGGATATGAACTACGATAGCAGGCTCCAAAACACGAGCCATTTCTGCTACATACATGTGAGCATGTTGTCCAAGACAAGAATGACCACATAGTAGTCTTATAATAAAAACACTACCGAGTTCTGGTTGGGAACCACCATCGAGGATATAGAAGCCCTTGCATAAGTCCGGATCCTAAGAAGGAACTTCTTCTCCTTGAACAAATCAATCGGTGGCTTGGTGTGCTAGGAACACATATGGAGTGGAGGTAATTAATCTACCAAACCATAGAATACGTCGCACATATGCATGACTGATTTGGGATGATTCCAAGGAATACAAAACAAACCTTTCTCAAATTCATGGCGGCAACTTTCATCAAATGCACATGAATTAGAGGAAGTCACTCCTTTCATCCAAACATATACCTCATGAGCGGAGCATGAAAGCAATGCTTACAAAGTTTCCAATACTAGTATAATGTTCAACATGAATCATGGGGGAGACAAAATGCTGTTGATGGGCTCAACAACAACTCATCGGAATTTCCATATGACTGGACTTCCACCATCATGTGAACATGGTGATAGCATTGGCCAGACCAAAAGATATAATGGTGTATGCCCGAGGGATCAACCACGCGTAAGACAACATTACGAACATCGTTGGTTCTAATTTGATTTGACGATAGCCCATACTCAAATCAAAGACTGGGTAAGACAATAGGTCCAACAACTGATCACGAGGACCAATTGATGAAGATATCATCTTTCTTCAACACACACACCGAAGATATCCCTTAGAGATGAACTAAGTTAAGCAAAGCTTTTACCTTCCAACTCTCCAAGTTGTTGTCTAGCTCAACCAACTAGCTCAGGGATATCCAACACAGATTCTTGGAGAAGGGGTGATTTATAAGAAAACCAACTTGATCACAAACTAAACATAGCAGTCAAGTGTCAACCAGGTAATACTTCCAAGAAGTTTTCGGAAGATCATGAACCACCGATATGTTATTAAGTTCGAGAACAGTCTTGCTTTTCAGGGAAAGATGATATGATCAAAAGAGTGAGGGATTGAATAATCCTAACTCATTGATCGAAGAGTGCACCGGAAATAAGGACTAGGTAGCACAATCTATCTTAGAATGATGAGTCAAAACCCGACACGCTAAGAATGAGAATATTGTCCATTTACTACCAAGTAATGGGGTTGCTAGCAGTATTGATTTCACACATCACGATTCACTTGTCAGCATTCCGGTTACAATAACACGGGAACCGAGGAATTAACAATGATGGCGAGAAGTATTACTGCGTCAAGAATTCATAAGAGGTGCTGCAATTCTCATGACACTCTTGACATAAAGATGGTAACACTCCAAGGTAGAGCAGAGCAGAAGCTGGATTGGCATTTTGATATGCGGAATACAATTGCTTTGACCCAATCCTAGATATGGATGAGGTACTGGAGTTTGTTTCTCCTAGTCATTCTGAAATAGAACGGCTCGACGGACCACGAGAATAATAAGCATCGATAACACGAATGCACAACTACTCCTGGCTATCAACTGATAGACAAAGGTCAGAAAACAAGTAAGGAGGGACAACTCAAGGAACATATAACTTTCTGAGTTGTGGATGCATAGATTAGCATGTCGAACGAGTTCAACATATTTCTTCCGGATAACCCATGCAGAGAGGTAGGGTTGGCAGAGTCACAATATAGAATGGGGAACTCATCAAGAGCCCTCCTGTTGTGATCTTTTGATCCAACAAACTTCTGCCATAAGTGGTTCATAGTATTTGGAAGAAGGAAATACCACGGACCTCGAGGACTAATGCAAATGCTACAAATATCCTAAAGGAACTAGCAACACTATCAACACGAGGTAAGTAGAGTGTCAAAAGATGCAGAGTTGATAATGATAGTGCAACTTATTTTGTGGCACTGCCATTTAGGTCATATCGGTATAAAGCGCATGAAGAAACTCCATACTGATGGACTTTTGGAATCACTTGATTATGAATCACTTGGTACTTGCGAACCGTGCCTCATGGGCAAGATGACTAAAATGCCGTTCTCCGGTACTATGGAGAGAGCAACAGATTTGTTGGAAATCATACATACAGATGTATGTGGTCCGATGAATGTTGAGGCTCGTGGCGGATATCGTTATTTTCTCACCATCATAGATGATTTAAGCAGATATGGGTATATCTACTTAATGAAACATAAGTCTGAAACATTTGAAAAATTCAAAGAATTTCAGAGTGAAGTTGAAAATCATCGTAATAAGAAAATAAAGTTTCTACGATCTGATCGTGGAGGAGAATATTTGAGTTACGAGTTTGGTCTACATTTCAAACAATGCGTAATAGTTTTGCAACTCACGCCACCCGGAGCACCACAGCGTAATGGTGTGTCCGAACGTCGTAATCATACTTTATTAGATATGGTGCGATCTATGATGTCTCTTACTGATTTACCGCTATCGTATTGGGGTTATGCTTTAGAGACGGCCGCATTCACGTTAAATAGGGCACCATCGAAATCCGTTGAGACGACGCCTGATGAACTGCGGTTTGGCAAGAAACCAAAGTTGTCGTTTCTGAAAGTTGGGGGCTGCTATGCTTATGTGAAAAAGCTTCAACCTGATAAGCTCGAACCCAAATCGGAGAAATGTGTCTTCATAGGATACCCAAAGGAGACTGTTGGGTACACCTTCTATCACAGATCCGAAGGCAAGACATTCGTTGCTAAGAATGGATCCTTTCTAGGGAAGGAGTTTCTCTCGAAAGAAGTGAGTGGAAGGAAAGTAGAACTTGATGAGGTAACTGTACCTGCTCCCTTATTGGAAAGTAGTACATCACAGAAACCGGTTTCTGTGACACCTATACCAATTAGTGAGGAAGCTAATGATAATGATCATGAAACTTCAGATCAAGTTACTATCGAACCTCGCAGATCAACCAGAGTAAGATCCGCACCAGAGTGGTATGGTAATCCTGTTCTGGAAGTCATGCTACTAGATCATGATGAACCTACGAACTATGAAGAAGCGATAGTGAGCCCAGATTCCGCAAAATGGCTAGAAGCCACGAAATCTAAGATGGGATCCATGTATGAGAACAAAGTGTGGACTTTGGTTGACTTGCCCGTTGATCGGCAAGCAATTGAGAATAAATGGATCTTCAAGAAGAAGACTGACGCTGACGGTAATGTTAATGTCTACAAAGCTCGACTTGTTGCCAAAGGTTTTCGACAAGTTCAAGGGATTGACTACGATGAGACCTTCTCACCCGTAGTGATGCTTAAGTCTGTCCGAATCATGTTAGCGATTGCCGCATTTTATGATTATGAAATTTGGCAGATGGATGTCAAAACTGCATTCCTGAATGGATTTCTGGAAGAAGAGTTGTATATGATGCAACCGGAAGGTTTTGTCGATCCAAAGGGAGCTAACAAAGTGTGCAAGCTCCAGCGATCCATTTATGGACTGGTGCAAGCCTCTCGGAGTTGGAATAAACGCTTTGATAGTGTGATCAAAGCATTTGGTTTTGTACAGACTTTTGGAGAAGCCTGTATTTACAAGAAAGTGAGTGGGAGCTCTGTAGCATTTCTGATATTATATGTGGATGACATATTACTGATTGGAAATGATATAGAATTTCTGGATAGCATAAAAGGATACTTGAATAAGAGTTTTTCAGTGAAAGACCTCAGTGAAGCTGCTTACATATTGGGCATTAAGATCTATAGAGACAGATCAAGACGCTTAATTGGACTTTCACAAAGCACATACCTTGACAAAGTTTTGAAGAAGTTCAAAATGGATCAAGCAAAGAAAGGGTTCTTGCCTGTGTTACAAGGTGTGAAGTTGAGTAAGACTCAATGTCCGACCACCACAGAAGATAGAGAGAAAATGAAAGATGTTCCCTATGCTTCAGCCATAAGCTCTATCATGTATGCAATGCTGTGTACCGGACCTGATGTGTGCCTTGCTATAAGTCTAGCAGGGAGGTACCAAAGTAATCCAGGAGTGGATCACTAGACAGCGGTCAAGAACATCCTGAAGTACCTGAAAAAGGACTAAGGATATGTTTCTCGTATATGGAGGTGACAAAGAGCTCATCGTAAATGGTTACGTAGATGCAAGCTTTGACACTGATCCGGACGATTCTAAATCGCAAACCGGATACGTGTTTACATTGAACGGTGGAGCTGTCAGTTGGTACAGTTCTAAACAAAGCGTTGTGGCGGGATCTACATGTGAAGTGGAGTACATAGCTGCTTCAGAAGCAGCAAATGAAGGAGTCTGGATGAAGGAGTTCATATCCGATCTAGGTGTCATACCTAGTGCATCTGGTCCAATGAAAATCTTTTGTGACAATACTGGTGCAATTGCCTTGGCGAAGGAATTCAGATTTCACAAGAGAACCAAGCACATCAGGAGACGCTTCAATTGCATTCGGGGTTTAGTCCAAGTGGGAGACATAGAAATTTGCAAGATACATACGGATCTGAATGTTGCAGACCCGCTGACTAAGCCTCTTCCACGAGCAAAACATGATCAGCACCAAGGCTCCATGGGTGTTAGAATCATTACTGTGTAATCTAGATTATTGACTCTAGTGCAAGTGGGAGATTGAAGGAAATATGCCCTAGAGGCAATAATAATGTTATTATTTATTTCCTTATATCATAATAAATGTTTATTATTCATGCTAGAATTGTATTAACCGGAAACATAATACATGTGTGAATACATAGACAAACAGAGTGTCACTAGTATGCCTCTACTTGACTAGCTCGTTGATCAAAGATGGTTATGTTTCCTAGCCATAGACATGAGTTGTTATTTGATTAACGGGATCACATCATTAGGAGAATGATGTGATTGACTTGACCCATTCCGTTAGCTTAGCACTTGATTGTTTAGTTTGTTGCTATTGCTTTCTTCATAACTTATACATGTTCCTATGACTATGAGATTATGCAACTCCCGTTTACCGGAGGAACACTTTGTGTGCTACCAAACGTCACAACATAACTGGGTGATTATAAAGGTGCTCTACAGGTGTCTCCGAAGGTAATTGTTGGGTTGGCGTATTTCGAGATTAGGATTTGTCACTCTGATTGTTGGAGAGGTATCTCTGGGACCTCTCAGTAATGCACATCACTTAAGCCTTGCAAGCATTGCAACTAATGAGTTAGTTGCGGAATGATGTATTACGAAACGAGTAAAGAGACTTGCCGGTAACGAGATTGAACTAGGTATTGGAATACCGACGATCGAATCTCGGGCAAGTAACATACCGATGACAAAGGGAACAACGTATGTTGTTATGCGGTCTGACCGATAAAGATCTTCGTAGAATATGTAGGATCCAATATGAGCATCCAGGTTCCGCTATTGGTTATTGACCGGAGACGTGTCGCGGTCGTGTCTACATAGTTCTCGAACCCGTAGGGTCCGCACGCTAAAAGTTCAGTGACGATCGTAATTAGGGTTTTTGTGTTTTGATGTACCGAAGGTTGTTCGGAGTCCCGGATGTGATCACGGACATGACGAGGAGTCTCGAAATGGTCGATACATAAAGATTGATATATTGGAAGCCTATATTTGGATATCGGAATCATTCCGGGTGAAATCGGGATTTTACCGGAGTACCGAGGGGTTACCGAAACCCCCCGGGGGTTAATGGGCCTACATGGGCCCTAAGGGATAAGAGGTGGGCCGGCCAGGGCAGGCCGCGCCCCCCTCCCCCCTAGTCCGAATAGGACAAGGAAGGGGGGGTGGCGCCCCCCTTTCCTCTTTCCCCCTTCCCCTTTCCTTCTCCAACAAGGCAAGAGGGGGGAGTCCTACTCCCGGTGGGAGTAGGACTCCTCCAGGTGCACCCCTAGGGGCCGGCCGCACCTTCCCCCTCCCTCCTTTATATACGGGGGCAGGGGGGCACCCCATGACACACAAGTTGATCTTCGTGATCATTCCTTAGCCGTGTGCGGTGCCCCCTTCCACCATATTCCACCTCGGTCATATCGTAGCGGTGCTTAGGCGAAGCCCTGCGTTGGTAGAACATCATCACCGTCATCACACCGTCGTGCTGATGAAACTCTCCCTCAACACTCGGCTGGACCGGAGCTCGAGGGACGTCACCGAGTTGAATGTGTGCAGAACTCGGAGGTGCCGTACGTTCGGTACTTGGATCGGTCGGATCGGGAAGACATACGACTACTTCCTCTACGTTGTGTCAACACTTCCGTTACCGGTCTATGAGGGTACGTAGAAAACACTCTCCCCTCTCGTTTCTATGCATCACCATGATCTTGCGTGTGCGTAGGAAAATTTTGAAATTACTACGTTCCCCAACAGTGGCATCCGAGCCAGGTTTTATGCGTTGATGTTATATGCACGAGTAGAACACAAGTGAGTTGTGGGCGATATAAGTCATACTACTCACCAGCATGTCATACTTTGGTTCGGCGGTATTTTTGGATGAAGCGGCCTGGACCGACATTACGCGTACGCTTACGCGAGACTGGTTCTACCAACATGCTTTGCACACATGTGGCTGGCGGGTGTTGGTTTCTCCAACTTTAGTTGAATCGAGTGTGGCTACGCCCGGTCCTTGCGAAGGTTAAAATAGCACCAACTTGACAAACTATCGTTGTGGTTTTGATGCGTAGGTAAGAATGGTTCTTGCTAAGCCCGTAGCAGCCACATAAAACTTGCAACAACAAAGTAGAGGATGTCTAACTTGTTTTTGCAGGGCATGTTGTGATGTGAT
Organism: Triticum urartu; assembly: GCF_003073215.2. Classification (NCBI taxonomy): domain Eukaryota; kingdom Viridiplantae; phylum Streptophyta; class Magnoliopsida; order Poales; family Poaceae; genus Triticum; species Triticum urartu. The sequence continues at coordinate 615,915,649 of NC_053028.1, forward strand.
ATGGTCAAGACATGATGCTAAATTTTATTGTATGAGATGATCATGTTTTGTAACCGAGTTATCGGCAACTGGCAGGAGCCATATGGTTGTCGCTTTATTGTATGCAATGCAATCGCGCTGTAATGCTTTACTTTATCACTAAGCGGTAGCGATAGCCGTGGAAGCATAAGATTGGCAAGACGACAACGATGCTATGATGGAGATCAAGGTGTCGCATTGGTGACGATGGTGATCATGACGGTACTTCGAAGATGGAGATCACAAGTACAAGATGATGATGGCCATATCATATCACTTATATTGATTGCATGTGATGTTTATCTTTTATGCATCTTATCTTGCTTTGATTGCCGGTAGCATTATAAGATGATCTCTCACTAAATTTCAAGATAAAAGTGTTCTCCCTGAGTATGCACCGTTGCCAAAGTTCGTCGTGCCCAGACACCACGTGATGATCGGGTGTGATAAGCTCTACGTCCATCTACAACGGGTGCAAGCCAGTTTTGCACACACAGAATACTTAGGTTAAACTTGACGAGCCTAGGATATGCCGATATGGCATCGGAACACTGAGACCGAAAGGTCGAGCGTGAATCATATAGTAGATACGATCAACATATTGATGTTCACCATTGAAAGCTACTCCATTTCACGTGATGATCGGTTATGGTTTAGTTGATTTGGATCACGTGATCACTTAGAAGATTAGAGGGATGTCTTTCTAAGTGGGAGTTCTTAAGTAATATGATTAATTGAACTTAAATTTATCATGAACTTAGTACCTGATAGTATCTTGCTTGTCTATGTTTGATTGTAGATAGATGGCCCGTGCTGTTGTTCCGTTGAATTTTAATGCGTTCCTTGAGAAAGCAAAGTTGAAAGATGATGGTAGCAATTACACGGACTGGGTCCGTAACTTGAGGATTATCCTCATTACTGCACAAAAGAATTACGTCCTAGAAGCACCGCTGGGTGCCACGCCTGCTGCTGGAGCAACAACAGATGTTATGAACGTCGGTAGAGCAAAGCTGATGACTACTCGATAGTTCAGTGTGCCATGCTTTACGGCTTAGAATCGGGACTTCAATGATGTTTTGAACGTCATGGAGCATATGGGATGTTCCAGGAGTTGAAGTTAATATTTCAAGCAAATGCCCGGATTGAGAGATATGAAGTCTCCAATAAGTTCTATAGCTGCAAGATGGAGGAGAATAGTTCTGTCAGTGAACATATACTCAAAATGTCTGGGTATCATAATCACTTGACTCAACTGGGAGTTAATCTTCCTGTTGATAGTGTCATTGACAGAGTTCTTCAATCACTGCCACCAAGCTACAAGAGCTTCGTGATGAACTATAACATGCAAGGGATGGATAAGACGATTCCCGAGCTCTTCACAATGCTAAAGGCTGCGGAGGTAGAAATCAAGAAGGAGCATCAAGTGTTGATGGTCAACAAGACCGCCAGTTTCAAGAAAAAGGGCAAAGGGAAGAAGAAGGGGAACTTCAAGAAGAACAGCAAGAAAGTTGCTGCTCAGGAGAAGAAACCCAAATCTGGACCTAAGCCTGAAAGTGAGTGCTTCTACTGCAAGCAGACTGGACAGTGGAAGCGGAACTGCCCCAAGTAGAGAAGGATGGCAAGGTGAACAAAGGTATATGTGATATACATGTTATTGATGTGTACCATACTAGAGCTCGCAGTAGCACCCGGGTATTTGATACTGGTTCTGTTGTTAATATTTGCAACTTGAAACAGGGACTACGGATTAAGCGAACACTGGCGAAGGACGAGGTGACGATGCGCGTGGGAAATGGTTCCAAAGTCGATGTGATCGCAGTCGGCACGCTACCTCTACATCTACCTTCGGGATTAGTATTAGACCTAAATAATTTTTATTTGGTGCCAGCGTTGAGCATGAACATTATATCTGGATCTTGTTTGATGTGAGACGATTAGTCATTTAAATCAGAGAATAATGGTTGTTCTATTTATATGAGTAATATCTTTTATGGCCATGCACCCTTGAAGAGTGGTCTATTTTTGATGAATCTCGATAGTAGTGATACACATATTCATAATGTTGAAGGCAAAAGATGCAGAGTTGATAATGATAGTGCAACTTATTTTGTGGCACTGCCATTTAGGTCATATCGGTATAAAGCGCATGAAGAAACTCCATACTGATGGACTTTTGGAATCACTTGATTATGAATCACTTGGTACTTGCGAACCGTGCCTCATGGGCAAGATGACTAAAATGCCGTTCTCCGGTACTATGGAGAGAGCAACAGATTTGTTGGAAATCATACATACAGATGTATGTGGTCCGATGAATGTTGAGGCTCGTGGCGGATATCGTTATTTTCTCACCATCATAGATGATTTAAGCAGATATGGGTATATCTACTTAATGAAACATAAGTCTGAAACATTTGAAAAATTCAAAGAATTTCAGAGTGAAGTTGAAAATCATCGTAATAAGAAAATAAAGTTTCTACGATCTGATCGTGGAGGAGAATATTTGAGTTACGAGTTTGGTCTACATTTCAAACAATGCGTAATAGTTTTGCAACTCACGCCACCCGGAGCACCACAGCGTAATGGTGTGTCCGAACGTCGTAATCATACTTTATTAGATATGGTGCGATCTATGATGTCTCTTACTGATTTACCGCTATCGTATTGGGGTTATGCTTTAGAGACGGCCGCATTCACGTTAAATAGGGCACCATCGAAATCCGTTGAGACGACGCCTGATGAACTGCGGTTTGGCAAGAAACCAAAGTTGTCGTTTCTGAAAGTTGGGGGCTGCTATGCTTATGTGAAAAAGCTTCAACCTGATAAGCTCGAACCCAAATCGGAGAAATGTGTCTTCATAGGATACCCAAAGGAGACTGTTGGGTACACCTTCTATCACAGATCCGAAGGCAAGACATTCGTTGCTAAGAATGGATCCTTTCTAGGGAAGGAGTTTCTCTCGAAAGAAGTGAGTGGAAGGAAAGTAGAACTTGATGAGGTAACTGTACCTGCTCCCTTATTGGAAAGTAGTACATCACAGAAACCGGTTTCTGTGACACCTATACCAATTAGTGAGGAAGCTAATGATAATGATCATGAAACTTCAGATCAAGTTACTATCGAACCTCGCAGATCAACCAGAGTAAGATCCGCACCAGAGTGGTATGGTAATCCTGTTCTGGAAGTCATGCTACTAGATCTATGACGAACGTACGAACTATGAGGAAGCGATGATGAGCCCAGATTCCGCAAAATGGCTTGAAGCCACGAAATCTAAGATGGGATCCATGTATGAGAACAAAGTGTGGACTTTGGTTGACTTGCCCGTTGATCGGCAAGCAATTGAGAATAAATGGATCTTCAAGAAGAAGACTGACGCTGACGGTAATGTTACTGTCTACAAAGCTCGACTTGTTGCCAAAGGTTTTCGACAAGTTCAAGGGATTGACTACGATGAGACCTTCTCACCCGTAGTGATGCTTAAGTCTGTCCGAATCATGTTAGCGATTGCCGCATTTTATGATTATGAAATTTGGCAGATGGATGTCAAAACTGCATTCCTGAATGGATTTCTGGAAGAAGAGTTGTATATGATGCAACCGGAAGGTTTTGTCGATCCAAAGGGAGCTAACAAAGTGTGCAAGCTCCAGCGATCCATTTATGGACTGGTGCAAGCCTCTCGGAGTTGGAATAAACGCTTTGATAGTGTGATCAAAGCATTTGGTTTTGTACAGACTTTTGGAGAAGCCTGTATTTACAAGAAAGTGAGTGGGAGCTCTGTAGCATTTCTGATATTATATGTGGATGACATATTACTGATTGGAAATGATATAGAATTTCTGGATAGCATAAAAGGATACTTGAATAAGAGTTTTTCAGTGAAAGACCTCAGTGAAGCTGCTTACATATTGGGCATTAAGATCTATAGAGACAGATCAAGACGCTTAATTGGACTTTCACAAAGCACATACCTTGACAAAGTTTTGAAGAAGTTCAAAATGGATCAAGCAAAGAAAGGGTTCTTGCCTGTGTTACAAGGTGTGAAGTTGAGTAAGACTCAATGTCCGACCACCACAGAAGATAGAGAGAAAATGAAAGATGTTCCCTATGCTTCAGCCATAAGCTCTATCATGTATGCAATGCTGTGTACCGGACCTGATGTGTGCCTTGCTATAAGTCTAGCAGGGAGGTACCAAAGTAATCCAGGAGTGGATCACTAGACAGCGGTCAAGAACATCCTGAAGTACCTGAAAAAGGACTAAGGATATGTTTCTCGTATATGGAGGTGACAAAGAGCTCATCGTAAATGGTTACGTAGATGCAAGCTTTGACACTGATCCGGACGATTCTAAATCGCAAACCGGATACGTGTTTACATTGAACGGTGGAGCTGTCAGTTGGTACAGTTCTAAACAAAGCGTTGTGGCGGGATCTACATGTGAAGTGGAGTACATAGCTGCTTCAGAAGCAGCAAATGAAGGAGTCTGGATGAAGGAGTTCATATCCGATCTAGGTGTCATACCTAGTGCATCTGGTCCAATGAAAATCTTTTGTGACAATACTGGTGCAATTGCCTTGGCGAAGGAATTCAGATTTCACAAGAGAACCAAGCACATCAAGAGACGCTTCAATTGCATTGGGGATTTAGTCCAAGTGGGAGACATAGAAATTTGCAAGATACATACGGATCTGAATGTTGCAGACCCGCTGACTAAGCCTCTTCCACGAGCAAAACATGATCAGCACCAAGGCTCCATGGGTGTTAGAATCATTACTGTGTAATCTAGATTATTGACTCTAGTGCAAGTGGGAGATTGAAGGAAATATGCCCTAGAGGCAATAATAATGTTATTATTTATTTCCTTATATCATAATAAATGTTTATTATTCATGCTAGAATTGTATTAACCGGAAACATAATACATGTGTGAATACATAGACAAACAGAGTGTCACTAGTATGCCTCTACATGACTAGCTCGTTGATCAAAGATGGTTATGTTTCCTAGCCATAGACATGAGTTGTCATTTGATTAACGGGATCACATCATTAGGAGAATGATGTGATTGACTTGACCCATTCCGTTAGCTTAGCACTTGATCGTTTAGTTTGTTGCTATTGCTTTCTTCATAACTTATACATGTTCCTATGACTATGAGATTATGCAACTCCCGTTTACCGGAGGAACACTTTGTGTGCTACCAAACGTCACAACATAACTGGGTGATTATAAAGGTGCTCTACAGGTGTCTCCGAAGGTACTTGTTGGGTTGGCGTATTTCGAGATTAGGATTTGTCACTCCGATTGTCGGAGAGGTATCTCTGGGCCCTCTCAGTAATGCACATCACTTAAGCCTTGCAAGCATTGCAACTAATGAGTTAGTTGCGGAATGATGTATTACGGAACGAGTAAAGAGACTTGCCGGTAACGAGATTGAACTAGGTATTGGAATACCGACGATCGAATCTCGGGCAAGTAACATACCGATGACAAAGGGAACAACGTATGTTGTTATGCAGTCTGACCGATAAAGATCTTCGTAGAATATGTAGGAGCCAATATGAGCATCCAGGTTCTGCTATTGGTTATTGACCGGAGACGTGTCTCGGTCATGTCTACATAGTTCTCGAACCCGTAGGGTCCGCACGCTTAAAGTTCAGTGACGATCGTAATTAGGGTTTTTGTGTTTTGATGTACCGAAGGTTGTTCGGAGTCCCAGATGTGATCACGGATATGACGAGGAGTCTCCAAATGGTCGAGACATAAAGATTGATATATTGGAAGCGTATATTTGGATGTCGGTATCTTTTCGGGTGAAATCGGGATTTTACCGAAGTACCGGGGGGTTACCGGAACCCCCCAGGGTTTAATGGGCCTACATGGGCCCTAAGGGAGAATAGGAGGCCCGGCCAGGGCAGGCCGTGTGCCCCCTCCCCCCTAGTCCGAATAGGACAAGGAAGGGGGGCGGCGCCCCTCTTTCCTCTTTCCCCCTTCCCCTTTCCTTCTCCAACAAGGCAAGAGGGGGGAGTCCTACTCCCGGTGGGAGTAGGACTCCTCCAGGTGCATCCCATTGGGCCGGCCGCACCTCCCCCCTCCCTCCTTTATATACGGGGGCAGGGGGCACCCCAGGACACACAAGTTGATCTTCGTGATCGTTCCTTAGCCGTGTGCGGTGCCCCGTTCCACCATATTCCACCTCGGTCATATCGTAGCGGTGCTTAGGCGAAGCCCTGCATCGGTAGAACATCATCACCGTCATCACACCGTCGTGCTGATGAAACTCTCGCTCAACACTCGGCTGGATCGGAGCTCGAGGGACGTCACCGAGTTGAACGTGTGCAGAACTCGGAGGTGCCGTACGTTCGGTACTTGGATCGGTCGGATCGGGAAGACATACGACTACTTCCTCTACGTTGTGTCAACACTTTCGTTGCCGGTCTACGAGGGTACATAGACAACACTCTCCCCTCTCGTTGCTATGCATCACCATGATCTTGCGTGTGCGTAGGAATCTTTTTGAAATTACTACGTTCCCCAACAATATTTCAACTGTTGATGTGGTAACTAACCCCTCTGCTGAGGATGCCACTGCTATTGCTGATGAAAATGCTAGGTTGAAGACATTGCTTGAAACAGGGATGTACAAAAGTCTCAAAGGGCATCAGACACTATGTGATGTCCTCAAAAGGCAGATCCTGAACCGAAACCCTAGGAAAGAGGGTGTTGGGTTCAAAGGAAAATGAATGCTGATGGCTCTTACTGGAAACCTGAGCAGTACCCCAAAACCACATGGGTTGCTGCAAAGGAACCTTCAGTGGATCCATCCACCCTATCTGGCTTCACTTGTGCTAATCCCATTGTTATTGATGAATCCTTTGATGCAAACTATAAACTGTTTAAGAATCAGAATGGTGAAGTGTTTGCCAGGTATATTGGTACTAACTGCAGGAATGGGCCACCTATGAAGAAAGTCTGGGTGCCGAAAAAGTGTCTGGAAAATCTTCCTGTGTATGTCGTCATGACACCACAAGTGAAGAAGACAAACCCCAGACCACGGGCTTCATATGGTCCAAAGGCTTCATACAGACAGAGGACTCACCTGAGTCGCACTAACGCAAATGTTTTGCAGGGAAACCATACTCAGGCCTATGAATATGAGCGCGTTTCATCAAACCGCCATGTTCATAAGACCAAGAACTACTCTGCTTATTCTTATGAGTACTATTGTCCACCTGCAAGACTATTTGCTAGGGCTCCAAAGCCAAAGTTCTCAGATGCTGCACTTAGACTCATTGCTTCGAAGCCACCCTTGAAGATGTGGGTGGCTAAGAAAGCTTAACTCTCTGGTTTTCAGCCACGGGATAGGGTCTCCACACCAGCGCCTAATAACACTCGAGGAACCGTGTCCTCTTTAAGCTATTGTGGGGTGCGACTCTCGGTAAAGGTCTCTGATGTGACGCGCCGAAGGCCGCAAATTAATGTCAATGCCCAAATGTCTAATATCTCTCAATTGATGTGTAGCCGTCTATCTAATGCTGCTTGATATTGTGCGCGGCGCGCCAGGTATCGAGTTCTCACACCTCCGATCCTCATACGTCGTCATACATCAGCACGCGACGTCAGTGCGGCTCGATTCCACGAAATGGTGTTAATGACTGTCGATCATCATCCTCGATCTAAGCTTTCATAATCCACTTGCTCGTCAAATGTTTATGCTTCACAATTCTCTTCGTGAAGCCTATCCCCCTAACTGCACTGTAGGGTATGACACCAGCTGCTTCAGAATGGATTATTGATAGTGGATGTACTAATCACATGACTGGCAAGCGAAGTCTTCTCATGGACTCAACTTTACGTCCATCTTACAAGAGTCACATCACATTTGCTGATACTGGTAAATGCAAGGTATTGGGTCTAGGTAGAGTTGCAATCTCAAGGGATCAACACATGGATAAAGTGATGCTTGTTGAATGCCTTGGTTTCAACTTAATGTCTGTCTCAATGCTTTGCGATTTAAACATGATTGTGATATTTGGAAAATATCGTTGCCTTGTTCTAATGGAATCTGACAAGTCTCTAGTCTTTGAAGGGTATCAAAAAGATGATTTGTACATGGTAGATTTCTCAGCAGGACCACAACTTGCCATATGTCTTCTAGCAAAAGCTTCAGAATGCTGGCTCTGGCATCGGAGGCTAGGGCATGCTGGAATGAGGAACTTGCACACTCTTGCAAAGAAGAAGCATGTCATAGGCATCGAGGGCGTCAAGTTCAAGAAGGATCACTTATGCGGTGCCTGTGAAGCTGGAAAGATGACGAGGGCCAAGCATCCCTCGAAGACAATCATGACAACGACTCAACCCTTCGAACTGCTACACATGGACCTCTTCGGTCCCACTCACTACTCAACTCTTACTACTACTGCTTGTCTCTATGGCTTCGTCATTGTTGATGATTATTCAAGATATACATGGGTGCATATAATCCTCTACAAGACTGAAGTGCAGGATGTCTTCAGACGCTTCGCCAATCGAGCCATGAACAACTATGGCGTCAAGATCAAGCACATCAGAAGTGACAATGGCACTGAATTCAAGAACACTGGCCTCGACACTTATCTTGATACTTTGGGCATCACTCATGAGTTCTCAGCTACGTACACGCCGCAGCAGAATGGCGTCGTGGAACGCAAGAACAGAACACTTATTGAGATGGCCCGGACGATGCTCGATGAATACAAGACTCCAAGAAAGTTCTGGCCTGAAGCCATTGATACTGCATGCCATATCATCAACCATGTTTATCTTCACAAGCTTCTGAACAAAACATCCTATGAGCTCTTCACTAGTAAGAAGCCAAATGTCAGTTACTTTAGAGTATTTGGTGCCAGGTGCTGGATCAAGGATCCACATCACACTTCAAAATTTGCACCGAAAGCACATGAAGGTTTTATGCTTGGATACGGAAAGGATTCGCACTCCTACAGAGTCTTCAACCTCTTTCACTATAAAGTGGTTGAAACTATGGATGTGCGGTTCAATGAGACTAACGGCTCGCAAAGAGAGCACCTGCCAAATGTGCTAGATGAAGTTCCATCCAGTGAATCCATCAAGCTTATGGGAACTGGAGAAATCATACCGTCTGAAGCTCAGCCTGAAGAGGAACTCATCATCTCTGCACCTGATCAACCTGAAGACAATGCTCAGCCTGAAGACAATCCTTCTAATGATGACAATGATCAGCAAGAGCAAAATCTTCGTCCTGTTCATCCTCGTGTTGCAAATGAAGTACAGATTGAGAAAATAATTGAGCATCAATGCACCTGGTCCACTCACTCGTTCAAGGGCAACACAACTAGCAAATTTCTGTGGAAACTTCGCATTCATCTCAATATCTGAACCTAAGAAAGTTGATGAAGCCTTCATGGAGCCTGAATGGATTCAAGCAATGCAAGCAGAGCTTCAACAATTTGAGCTGAATAATGTATGGGAACTGGTCAAGCGTCCTGATCCTAGTAAGCACAATATCATAGGCACTAAATGGATATATCGCAACAAGCAAGATGAGCATGGTCAAGTTATCAGATACAAAGCTCGTCTCGTTGCTCAAGGATACACTCAACTTGAAGGAATTGACTTCGATGAAACATTTGCTCCTGTGGCTAGGCTTGAAGCTATACGCATACTGCCAGCCTATGTAAATCATCATAACATTCTTCTGTATCAAATGGATGTGAAGAGCGCTTTTCTCAATGTCAAGATTGAAGAAGAAGTGTATGTTGCACAACCACCTGGCTTTGAAGATCCAAAACATCCTGACATGGTTTATAAGCTCAATAAGGCACTGTATGGCCTCAAACAAGCCCCTCGTGCTTGGTATGACACACTCAAGGACTTCTTGAAGAGAAAAGGCTTCAAACCTGGTTCTTTGGATCCCACACTCTTCACGAAGACATATGATGGTGAACTGTTTGTGTGCCAAATATATGTGGATGACATTATCTTCGGCTGCACCAACTAGAAATACAGTGATGAGTTTGGATATATGATGTAAGAGCAATATCAGATGTCCATGATGGGTGAGCTGAAGTTCTTCCCTGGTCTTCAAATACGACAGCAACGCAACGACATCTTCATATCTCAAGAGAAATAACTCAAAGATTGCCTGAAGAAGTTTGGAATGCAAGACTGCAAAGGTTACATGACGCCAATGCCAGCTAAACACCATTTGGGTCTCGACGACAATGGTAAAGAGTTCGATCAAAAGGTATACCACTCCATGATTGGTTCTTTGCTTTATTTGTGTGCATCTAGGCCAGATATCATGCTTAGTGTTTGCATGTGTGCCCGATTCCAAGCGGCACCAAAGGAATCACATCACTTAGCTATGAAGCGAATTCTTCGATATTTGGCTCACACCCCAACACTAGGATTATGGTATCCAAAGGGCTCAGAGTTTGATCTAGTTGGATTCTCGGATGATGATTATGCTGGTGACAAGGTGGATCACAAGTCTACATCAGGCACATGTCACTTTCTGGGACAATCACTTGTATGTTGGTCTTCAAAGAAGCAGAACTGTGTATCTCTCTCCACTGCTGAATCTGAATACATTGCTGCTGGATCTTGCTGCGCTCAGCTTCTATGGATGAAGCAAACACTCAAAGACTATGGCATTCATCTGAAGCAAGTGCCACTCTACTGCGACAACGAAAGCGCCATCAAGATTGCTAACAACCCAGTTCAGCACTCGAAGACAAAGCACATTGAAATTCGTCATCACTTTCTCAGAGATCATGTCATGAAGGAAGATATTGATATCATACACGTCAACACTGAAGAGCAACTGGCAGATATCTTCACAAAGCCCCTGGATGAGAAAAGGTTTTGCAAGTTACGGTGTGAGCTATGAAAGTGCGTTATATCAACTAGAGGGGGGGGGGGGGGAATAGGCGATTTTTATGAAATTCTTCACTGAGGAATTTTCCGGTGAGGAAATTCCTTAGTTTAGAACTACTAGCAGCGGAATAAGTACTCAGAAGTAAACATAATTGAAGACAAGCATGGTCATCATGATGAAATGAAGACAAGCACAGAGTACTAAAAGTGTAATCACAGGATAACACAGGATGAAGACAAACAGACTGAAGAAATTGAACTGAGGAAATTGAGAAAGTCTTCAAACACAGATATGAACAAGCACACAACACAGTTGTGAGGAAATGAAAGAGTTGAGGAAATAGAACCGGTAAGCTTGGTGAAGACAATGATTTGGTAGACCAGTTCCAACTACAGTCTCAGTTGTACGTCTGGTTGGAGCGTCTGAGTATTTAAACTCGAGGACACACAGTCCCGGACACCCAGTCCTGAGCACGCAGCTCAGGACACCAAGTGCTCACCGTATTCTCCTTGAGCTAAGGTCACTGTCGGTGTCAAAACCGGCGGATCTCGGGTAGGGGGTCCTGAACTGTGCGTCTAAGGCAGATGGTAACAAGAGGCAGGGGACACAATGTTTTACCCAGGTTCGGTCCCTGTTGATGGAGGTAAAACTCTACGTCCTGCTTGATTAATATTGATGATATGGGTAGTGTTGTGGAACGTAGCAGAATTTTAAAATTTTCTACGCATCACCAAGATCGATCTATGGAGTCATCTAGCAACGAGGGAGAGGGGAGTGCATCTACATACCCTTGTAGATCGCGAGCGAAAGCGTTCAAGAGAACGGGGTTGATGGAGTCGTACTCGTCGTGATCCAAATCACCGATGACCTAGCGCCGAACGGATGGCACCTCCGCGTTCAACACACGCACGGTTGGGAAGACGTCTCCTCCAACTTGATCCAGCAAGGGGGAAGGAGAGGTTGATGGAGATCGAGCAGCATGACGACGTGGTGGTGGAAGCAACGGTGATCTCGGCAGGGCTTCGCCAAGCTCAGGGAGAGGGAGAAGTGTCACGGGAGGGAGAGGGAGGCGCCAGGGGCTAGGGTGCGGCTGCCCTCCCTCCCCCCACTATATATAGGACCCCTAAGGGGGGGAGGAGCCGGCCCTAGGAGATGCAATCTCCAGGGGGGCGGCGGTCAAGGGGGGTGGAGTGCCCCCCAAGCCAAGTGGGGCGCCCCCCACCCCTAGGGTTTCCAACCCTAGGCGCATGGGGAGGCCCATGGGGGGCGCACCAGCCCACTAGGGGCTGGTTCCCCTCCCACTTCAGCCCATGGGGCCCTCCGGGATAGGTGGCCCCACCTGGTGGACCCCCGGGACCCTTCCGGTGGTCCCGGTACAATACCGATTACCCCCGAAACTTTCCCGATGGCCGAAACTTGACTTCCTATATATAAATCTTCACCTCCGGACCATTCCGGAACTCCTCGTGACGTCCGAGATCTCATCCGAGACTCCGAACAACTTTCGGGTTACCGTATACTAATATCCCAACAACCCTAGCGTCACCGACCTTAAGTGTGTAGACCCTACGGGTTCGGGAGACATGCAGACATGACCGAGACGACTCTCCGGTCATTAACCAACAGCGAGATCTGGATACCCATGTTGGCTCCCACATGCTCCTCGATGATCTCATTGGATGAACCACGATGTCGAGGATTCAATCAATCCCGTATACAATTTCCTTTGTCAATCGGTACATTACTTGCCCGAGACTCGATCGTCGGTATCCCAATACCTCGTTCAATCTCGTTGCCGGCAAGTCACTTTACTCGTACCGTAATGCATGCTCCCGTGATCAACCACTTGGTCACATTGAGCTCATTATGATGATGCATTACCGAGTGGGCCCAGAGATACCTCTCCGTCATACGGAGTGACAAATCCCAGTCTCAATTCGTGCCAACCCAACAGACACTTTCGGAGATACCCATAGTGCACCTTTATAGTCACCCAGTTACGTTGTGATGTTTGGCACACCCAAAGCACTCCTACGGTATCCGGGAGTTGCACAATCTCATGGTCTAAGGAAATGATACTTGACATTTGGAAAAGCTATAGCAAACGAACTGCATGATCTTTAAGCTATGCTTAGGATTGGGTCTTGTCCATCACATCATTCTCCTAATGATATGATCCCGTTATCAATGACATCCAATGTCCATAGTCAGGAAACCATGACTATCTTTTGATCAACAAGCTAGTCAACTAGAGGCTCACTAGGGACGTGTTGTGGTCTATGTATTCACACATGTATTACGATTTCTGGATAACACAATTATAACATGAACAATAGACAATTATCATGAACAAGGAAATATAATAATAACTATTTTATTATTGCCTCTAGGGCATATTTCCAACAGTCTCCCACTTGCACTAGAGTCAATAGTCTAGTTACATTCTGATGAATCGAACACCCATAGAGTCCTGGTGTTGATCAAGTTTTGCTCTAGGGAGAGGTTTAGTCAACGGATCTGCCACATTCAGGTCCGTATGTACTTTACAAATATCTATGTCTCCATTTTGAACACTTTCACGAATGGAATTGAAGCGACGCTTGATATGCCTGGTCTTCCTGTGAAACCTGGGCTCCTTGGCAAGGGCAATAGCTCCAGTGTTGTCACAGAAGAGAGTCATCGGCCCCGACGCATTGGGAATGACTCCTAGGTCGGTAATGAACCCCTTCACCCAGATTGCTTCTTGTGTTGCCTCCGAGGCTGCCATGTACTCCGCTTCACATGTAGATCCCGCCACAACGCTTTGCTTGCAACTGCACCAGCTTATTGCCCCACCATTCAAAATATACACGTATCCGGTTTGTGACTTAGAGTCATCCAGATCTGTGTCGAAGCTAGCATCGACGTAACCCTTTACGACGAGCTCTTCGTCACCTCCATAAACGAGAAACATATCCTTAGTCCTCTTCAGGTACTTCAGGATATTCTTGACCGCTGTCTAGTGTTCCATGCCGGGATTACTTTGGTACCTTCCTACCAAACTTACGGCAAGGTTTACATCAGGTCTGGTACACAACATAGCATACATGATAGACCCTATGGCCGAGGCATAGGGGACGACACTCATCTTTTCTCTATCTTCTGCCGTGGTCGGGCATTGAGCCGTGCTCAATCTCGTACCTTGCAATACAGGCAAGAACCCCTTGTTTGACTGATCCATATTGAACTTCTTCAATATCTTGTCAAGGTACGTACTCTGTGAAAGACCAATGAGGCGTCTCGATCTATCTCTATAGATCTTGATGCCTAATATGTAAGCAGCTTCTCCAAGATCCTTCATTGAAAAACACTTGTTCAAGTAGGCCTTTATGCTTTCCAAGAATTCTATATCATTTCCCATCAACAATATGTCATCCACATACAATATGAGAAATGCTACAGAGCTCCCACTCACTTTCTTGTAAATGCAGGCTTCTCCATAAGTCTGCATAAACTCAAACGCTTTGATCATCTCATCAAAACGAATGTTCCAACTCCGAGATGCTTGCACCAGCCCATAGATCGAGCGTTGGAGCTTGCACACCTTGTCAGCATTCTTAGGATCGACAAAACCTTCTGGCTGCATCATATACAATTCTTCCTTAAGGAAACCATTAAGGAATGCCGTTTTGACGTCCATTTGCCATATCTCATAATCATAGAATGTGGCAATTGCAAACATGATTCGAACGGACTTCAGCTTCGCTACGGGTGAGAAAGTCTCATCATAGTCAACCCCTTGAACTTGTCGATAACCCTTAGCGACAAGCCGAGCTTTATAGATGGTTACATTACCATCCGCGACTGTCTTCTTCTTAAAGAGCCATTTATTTTCTATGGCTCGCCGATCATCGGGCAAGTCAGTCAAAGTCCATACTTCATTTTCATACATGGATCCTATCTCAGATTTCATGGCTTCTAGCCATTTGTTGGAATCTGGGCCCGCCATCGCTTCCTCATAGTTCGAAGGTTCACCGTTGTCTAACAACATGATTTCCAGGACAGGGTTGCCGTACCACTCTGGTGCGGAACGTGTCCTTGTGGACCTACGAAGTTCAGTAGCAACTTGATCTGAAGTTTCATGATCATCATCATTAACCTCCTCTCTAGTCGGTGCAGGCACCTCAGGAACATTTTCTTGAGCTGCGCCACTTACCGGTTCAAGAGGTAATACTTCATCGAGTTCTACTTTCCTCCCACTTACTTCTTTCGAGAGAAACTCTTTCTCTAGAAAGGATCCATTCTTGGAAACAAAGATATTGCCTTCGGATCTGAGGTAGAAGGTATACCTAATAGTTTCTTTAGGGTATCCTATGAAGACACATTTTTCCGACTTGGGTTCGAGCTTTTCAGGTTGAAGTTTCTTGACATAAGCATCGCATCCCCAAACTTTTAGAAACGACAGCTTAGGTTTCTTCCCAAACCATAATTCATATGGTGTCGTCTCAACGGATTTCGACGGAGCCCTATTTAAAGTGAATGCGGCAGTCTCTAAAGCATAGCCCCAAAATGACAGCGGTAGATTGGTAAGAGACATCATAGATCGCACCATATCCAATAGAGTGCGATTACGACGTTCGGACACACCATTACGCTGAGGTGTTCCAGGCGGCGTGAGTTGTGAAACTATTTCACATTTCCTTAAGTGCGTGCCAAATTCGTGACTCAAGTATTCTCCCCCACGATCTGATCGCAAGAACTTGATTTTTCTGTCACATTGATTCTCAACCTCACTCTGAAATTCCTTGAACTTTTCAAAGGTCTCAGACTTGTGTTTCATCAAGTAGACATACCCATATCTACTCAAGTCATCAGTGAGGGTGAGAACATAACGATAGCCACCACGAGCCTCAACACTCATTGGACCGCACACATCAGTATGTATGATTTCCAATAAGTTGGTTGCTCGCTCCATTGTTCCTAAGAATGGAGTCTTGGTCATTTTACCCATGAGGCATGGTTCGCACGTGTCAAATGATTCGTAATCAAGAGACTCCAAAAGTCCATCTGCATGGAGCTTCTTCATGCGTTTGACACCTATGTGACCAAGGCGGCAGTGCCACAAGTATGTGGGACTATCATTATCAACCTTACATCTTTTGGTATTCACACTATGAATATGTGTAACATTACGCTCGAGATTCATTAAGAATAAACCATTCACCAGCGGAGCATGACCATAAAACATATCTCTCATATAAATAGAACAACCATTATTCTCGGATTTAAATGAGTAGCCATCTCAAATTAAACGAGATCCTGATACAATGTTCATGCTCAAAGCTGGCACTAAATAACAATTATTGAGGTTCAAAACTAATCCCGTAGGTAAATGTAGAGGCAGCGTGCCGACGGCGATCACATCGACCTTGGAACCATTCCCGACGCGCATCGTCACCTCGTCCTTCGCCAGTCTCCGCTTATTCCGCAGCTCCTGCTTTGAGTTACAAATGTGAGCAACCGCACCGTATCAAATACCCAGGAGCTACTACGAGTACTGGTAAGGTACACATCAATTACATGTATATCACATATACCTTCAGTGTTGCCGGCCTTCTTGTCAGCTAAGTATTTGGGGCAATTACGCTTCTAGTGACCACTTCCCTTGCAATAAAAACACTCAGTCTCAGGCTTGGGTCCATTCTTTGACTTCTTCCCGGCAGCTTGCTTACCGGGCGCGGCAACTCCCTTGCCGTCCTTCTTGAAGTTCTTTTTACCCTTGCCTTTCTTGAACTTAGTGGTTTTATTCACCATCAACACTTGATGTTCCTTTTTGATTTCCACCTCCGCTGATTTTAGCATTGAATATACCTCAGGAATGGTCTTTTCCATCCCCTGCATATTGAAGTTCATCACAAAGCTCTTGTAGCTTGGTGGAAGCGACTGAAGGATTCTGTCAATGACCGCGTCATCCAGGAGATTAACTCCCAGCTGAGTCAAGCTGTTATGCAACCCAGACATTTTGAGTATGTGCTCACTGACAGAACTATTTTCCTCCATCTTACAACTGAAGAACTTGTCGGAGACTTCATATCTCTCGACCCGGGCATGAGCTTGGAAAACCATTTTCAGCTCTTCGAACATCTCATATGCTCTGTGTTGCTCAAAATGCTTTTGGAGCCCCGGTTCTAAGCCGTAAAGCATGCCGCACTGAATGAGGGAGTAATCATTAGCACGTGATTGCCAAGCGTTCATAACGTCTTGGCTCTCTGGGATGGGTGCGTCACCTATCGGTGCTTCTAGGACATAATCTTTCTTGGCAGCTATGAGGATGATCCTCAGGTTCCGGACCCAGTCCGTATAGTTGCTGCCATCATCTTTCAGCTTGGTTTTCTCTAGGAACGCGTTGAAGTTGAGGGCAACATTAGCGTGGGCCATTTGATCTACAAGACATAATGTAAAGATTTTAGACTAAGTTCATGATAATTAAGTTCATCTAATCAAATTATTCAATGAACTCCCACTTAGATAGACATCCCTCTAGTCATCTAAGTGAAACATGATCCGAGTCAACTAGGCCGTGTCCGATCATCACGTGAGACGGACTAGTCAACATCGGTGAACATCTTCATGTTGATCATATCTTCTATACGACTCATGCTCGACCTTTCGGTCTTCCGTGTTCCGAGGCCATGTCTGTACATGCTAGGCTCGTCAAGTCAACCTAAGTGTATTGCGTGTGTAAATCTGGCTTACACCCGTTGTATTCGAACGTTAGAATCTATCACACCCGATCATCACGTGGTGCTTCGAAACAACGAACCTTCGTAACGGTGCATAGTTAGGGGGAACACTTTCTTGAAATTATTACGAGGGATCATCTTATTTAAGCTACCGTCGTTCTAAGCAAATAAGATGTAAAACATGATAAACATCACATGCAATCAAATAGTGACATGATATGGCCAATATCATTTTGCTCCTTTTGATCTCCATCTTCGGGGCTCCATGATCATCGTTGTCACTGGCATGACACCATGATCTCCATCATCGTGTCTTCTTGAAGTTGTCTCGTCATCTATTACTTCTACTATGGCTAACACTTTAGCAATAAAGTAAAGTAATTACATGACGTTTATGTTGACACGCAGGTCATAAATAAATTAAGACAACTCCTATGGCTCCTGCCGGTTGTCATACTCATCGACATGCAAGTCGTGATTCCTATTACAAGAACATGATCAATCTCATACATCACATATATCATTCATCACATCCTTTTGGCCATATCACATCACACGGCACATGCTGCAAAAACAAGTTAGACGTCCTCTAATTGTTGTTGCAAGTTTTTACGTGGCTGCTATAGGTTTCTAGCAAGAACGTTTCTTACCTACGCCAAAAACACAACGTGATATGCCAATTTCTATTTACCCTTCATAAGGACCCTTTTCATCGAATCCGATCAGACTAAAGTGGGAGAGACAGACACTCGCCAGCCACCTTATGCAACTAGTGCATGTCAATCGGTGGAACCAGTCTCACATAAGTGTACGTGTAAGGTCGGTCCGGGCCGCTTCATCCCACGATGCCGCCGAATCAAGATAAGACTAGTAACGGCAAGTAAATTGACAATATCGACGCCCACAACTGCTTTGTGTTCTACTCGTGCATAGAAACTACGCATAGACCTAGCTCATGATGCCACTGTTGTGGAACGTAGCAGAATTGTAAAATTTTCTACGCATCACCAAGATCAAGCTATGGAGTCATCTAGCAACGAGGGAGAGGGGAGTGCATCTACATACCCTTGTAGATCGCGAGCGGAAGCGTTCAAGAGAACGGGGTTGATGGAGTCGTACTCGTCGTGATCCAAATCACCGATGACCTAGCGCCGAAAGGACGGCACCTCCGTGTTCAACACACGTATGGTTGGGAAGACGTCTCCTCCAACTTGATCCAGCAAGGGGGAAGGAGAGGTTGATGGAGATCCAGCAGCACGACGGCGTGGTGGTGGAAGCAACGGTGATCTCGGCAGGGCTTCGCCAAGCTCAGGGAGAGGGAGAAGTGTCACGGGAGGGAGAGTGTCAGGACCCCGATTCCAAGTCACATCGATCTAGCCGGTAACACCTCATATCACTTTGCGGCCTCACGCACGGTATTCCCATGGGTGTCGCCTTACCATGGCCCGAGACCGTTTGCGCCTTTTGGCTCACGTATATGATAGTGTCGCTAGCATCCATATGACAGAGAACCCGGGCCGACATGGCTAGTCGTGAACCCAAAGCGGCACCAACCTATGGGGACAGGCATACATGAATCACATCGAGCATGTCAGTCAGTAGCGTGTGAATCCGGGCTGTAGCACTGGGCTAACAGGACTCCGGGAACCCGGGCTGTAGCAGGCTAGGCAGGACTCCGGATGTCACCACGTGACATTTCCCCGAAGGGACAGACACCGGAATGAAGTGAAACACATGCCGGCCAGTCAAGTGCCCTGAGCAGTAGTGCTGGGCTAGCAGGACTTCGGTGAACCGGGCTATAGCAGACTACTATGGCTCATGGAAGCACTAGACTACATTTCCCCATAAGAGAGGCTGCCAAGGATAAACAACTAGATTGTCGGATCCCACACATACCAAGCATTCCAATCATACACACAATATGCTCGATATGTGTAAATACAACATGGCATCACAACATAACTCTACGACTCAAGTATTTATTCATTAGACTCCGAGGAGCCAAGATATTACAAACATGGGTCTCATGACCCAACAATCATAGCATACAAATCAAAGCACATGCGGAAGCTTAACATGTCTGAGTACAAACATCTACAAATGAAAGTGGCTAAGAAGCCTGACTATCTACCAGATCCTGCCGAGGGCACAAGATCGTAGCTGAGGTAGCAAGCTAAACGTCGAAGCCCACACGGAAGTACTAGCGAGACTGACGTCTCTCTACAAAACATAAATTAAGCAAACGTGAGTACAATTGTACTCAGCAAGACTTACATCAGAACTAACTACATATAAATCGGTATCAACAAAGGGGTAGTGGAGTTTAACTACAGCAAGCCAGCTTTGACCCAGTGGCTAACCTGAACTACGACTACAAGCAACTCTTTTGAGGTGGCGCACACAAGTCCACATATTCACCATTCAATACACCACTATGGATCCGCTCCCGTCTCCCTACGAGAAGGCCATCCATAGCACTCACACTTATCTTGCGAGTTTTAGAGTATCCACTTTCACTTGTCTATGAACTATGCAAGGGGTCCAAGTTTCCATATCCGAGGAATCCGGCTATTCGAATAGATATTGATAACCCTGCAGGGGTGTACTTCTTCACACACGCTCCCACCACTTACCGTCGTTTACACGACATGTACTCGGCAACCTTCAAGCGGAAGCCCAACGAGGGTGTCGGCCACGGCCTACCTAAACACTTAAGTCTCTAGTCCAGGTTTATCGCCTATCCAGGTTCCATCCGCAGGGAGTCCGGCCGAGGTTTCCACATACGGCCCCGAACGATGTGAACAGGGTTCCCAAGACACAAAACGGGCGCCTGGTACACCGTGCCACGGTGTATCTACCGCATCATAGCCCACCCCGAGGGTCAGCGCTACGCACGGCCGCCAACACATAACCTACAAACACCAGAAACTAGTTGCAGCTCCTGGACAGAGTACTAGGGTGATTAAGAAGCCGAGAGGGTCAATTAAGGATCCCAATGAGTGGTAGTAGCTGTTCATGGATCACAGACACAGAACTCAGTTCCTGAGGACGGTTTCAATGAGACAACCCACCATGTACTGCTACATGGCCTCTCACCGCTACCTTTACCAAAACATGTTCACACACTTAGCTCACACACAGTAGGACATGTTCACACACCTCCAATTCATTCCCGATGAATCAGACCTGACACAACTCTATGCAATAGCAGGCATGACAAACAAACATGAATGAGTAGGCACATCAGGGCTCAAACAACTCCTACTCATGCTAGTGGGTTTCATCTATTTATCGTGGCAATGATAGGTCATGCAGAGGAAAGGGGTTCAACTACCGCAACATGTAACAGTTGAATCGTTGTTGTCCTAATACAGTAAAAGAGAGTAGGAGTGAGAGAGTGGGATTGTATCGGAATGAACAAGGGGGTTTTGCTTGCCTGGCACTTCTGAAGATATCATTGGTTCTTCATCAGTGTCAACGATCACAGCGTCGGTACAACGTCTACCGAGAGGGGACAACCATCGGCAACAGAGAAAGAACACAATCAATGCAATGCACAACATGATGCATGATAATGACATGGCAATATGTTGTTGATTGGGCTAATGCAACTAGCAACACAATTAAATGAAGTTGGTTTGAATACAAGATTCGAATTCAAACTCCATATATGATTAGTTAAATGCCATTTATTTGTTTTGTCCAAAACAGAGGACAAACATTGATCAAACATGCATGAAAATGCCATAAACAGATTCCTTGAATTTTTCTGATAATTTTTCATATATAAATTATTTCATTTGGAGTTACGGTTGAATTTATATGATTTTTAGAAGTTTTGGGTATTTTCTAGAATTTTCTGAATTATTTAAAAATCCAGAAAATCACTTACTGCGTCAGCATGACATAGGTGTGACGTCAGCAGATCAACTGGGTCGGCCAGGTCAAACCTGACCTGTGGGACCCATACGTCAGTGTCTCAGGCTGGTTTGGGTGGATGACAGGTGGGACCGGTCAACATTGACTTGGCCAAAGTCAAAGCTGACACGTGGGGTCCACCAGGTTAGCACTAATCTAAACCGATAATTTACACTAACCTAATCTATTTTAGTTAGCCGGTTAGTTGGGCGGTGGGGCCCGGTTGTCATTGACTCCAGGGGGGTAATCAGTAGGGTGCTTAGGCCCTAATGATGGTGCCACGTCAGCCACCGGCGTTTAACCGCCGGCGACGACAGACCGCGGCGGTGCCCGCTTCAGGTTTGCTCTACGGGCCACCGTTCGACGCGCGGAAGGGCGCATTTGAAAGAGGGGAGAGAGACGCATCCGTGGGTGGCCGTGGTTCGAGCGGGGATGGACGGAGTCAACGACGGTGACCAAAACGGCGGCGGCCGGAGCACGGTGGGTTGCGGGTTTGGGGTTGCGGTGCACGAGAGGGGGAGATGTTGGTGGCTACGGTCTCGTGGGGTCATTCTGAGCACGGTAGTGTACTCAGGTGGAAGCTCTAGTGGCTATAGCCACGACGGCAACATGGCGCGGCGGTGGCGAGCTTCGGCTCCGGTGTGAATGCGGGCTACAAGGTGCAATCGAGGCGCGGAAGAGAGGGGTTCGAAGCGGTAGCTCACAGCGGTTGTAGGGGGCGTCGAAGTGGGCTCGGGGAAGCACGGACGGTGTCGTGGCATTGCCGGCGATCTCGGTGGCCCGAGGTAGAAGACGACGATGTCGAGGGCGTTGCGGTGCTTCCCAGCTCACGTGGCTTGGTGGGGTATACGGGGACGGCGTGGCGGAGCTCCCGAGCATGTTGGATGGGAGAGGGAGGGCCAGTGGCCGTGGCAACAGCGAGCGGCGGCGACGGGCATGCTCAGTCATGGGGGAAATCAGAGGAGCGAGGGGGAGGGAGGTCCAGAGAGCGAGGGAGAAGTGAGAGGGGGGTCGGGGAGGTGGCGTGGCACTCATGGAGGCGTCCAGGCCCTCGATGGCAAGCAGGAGCTGGCGAGGCGCGTGCCAACGCGCCGCGGCCACGCGCTCCTGTCCTCCTGGCGGGAGGTAGCAGGTGACTGGCAGGGGCTAGTGGGCTGGGCCTGCCTGCTGGGTTGCTGCTACAGGTAGGTGGCCCAGGTTAGTTTCTCTCTCTCTTTTATTTCTGTTTTCTATTTTATTTCTCTGTTTTAAATTAGTAAAAATACTAATTCATTTTGTAAAATCCTGAAAATGATTGTGGGCACTTTTGAAACTATTTCCAACAGCCCTCAAATGCTTTCAAGATTATTTGGACATTTAAAATATTTTATAGAATTTAAATGTCCAAATTCAAATACTTATGATTTAATTCAAAAATCCAGAATGTCCTAGAAAAGTGTGCACCATTTTTTCTAGGGGTTTCAGCCCAATCCAGAAATGATGAACATTTTATGAAGGGCATTTTGGGTTCACTGAAACCAATTTTAGTAAACCCTAGTTGGTTTCAGGGGGGGTGCTGGGGGTTCTGTCATCCCCATTTCAACTTTCTGGAAAAATTTAAACATGATGCAACACCTAATGCTAGCACTAGGCATGACAGAGCTAGGGATGTAACAACTCACCTCTACTAAACAAGAATCTCGTCCTGAGATTCAAGTCATGAGGTAAGAAGACAGAGGGACACAAGCTAACACAATCTTCACGACCCAGATGTCTTTCTCAAGGGTGTTGGTACATTGCATCACCTTGATCTCGACGTCTTGCTTTGAGAACTACATCCAACATGACAATGAGTAGAAAGGGAAAACTCCAGAAGGATCGATCTTCTCGAAGATTGAACAACTCAGGATCACTCATCGAGTGAGACATTGAAACATCTCTCGAGCTGAGACACGAAACACATCGAGAGGGATGGAAGAACAAGCGACGGGGTTTGATTTGGTGGGCAACAATTCCACGCTTAGAAAGATGGTGGATGGTGTCAAGGTGGCGAGGAAATAATTGCCATAATCCCGTAACGGGGCACCTTGGAAAAGGTGACTCGTTGGACTGTTCCCTTAAGTGGCAAAACGAATTACTTTTGATCCATAGATCATTGAAACTCTTCATACCAGCTTAAGGCAATTTATAATGGGTCGTTCGAAAGAGCTCGAAGAAATAGCATACTCGGACTAGGATGGATAATGTGGGCTACCTTGTTGAAGACAACACAATGGATGACTTTGCTTATCATCAGAAATGGATGGGACCCATGGTAGGTCCACTTTGGAAGATGATCTTGGACAGCAACTGCTGAGAGGGCAGCCCATGGAAATTGGCACAATGGCGGTGCAAGCTGGGAACAAAATGCAATTGTTGGGAATGTTCTAACCATCATATCTGCCCAAGATTCAGATCTGGTTGGTGTCAGGATATTCCAGACTCAGCATGTCCGAAAACAAAGTTTGCTACACAAATCGACGAGATGACATTGCGAGATTCTCGGGATATGAACTACGATAGCAGGCTCCAAAACACGAGCCATTTCTGCTACATACATGTGAGCATGTTGTCCAAGACAAGAATGACCACATAGTAGTCTTATAATAAAAACACTACCGAGTTCTGGTTGGGAACCACCATCGAGGATATAGAAGCCCTTGCATAAGTCCGGATCCTAAGAAGGAACTTCTTCTCCTTGAACAAATCAATCGGTGGCTTGGTGTGCTAGGAACACATATGGAGTGGAGGTAATTAATCTACCAAACCATAGAATACGTCGCACATATGCATGACTGATTTGGGATGATTCCAAGGAATACAAAACAAACCTTTCTCAAATTCATGGCGGCAACTTTCATCAAATGCACATGAATTAGAGGAAGTCACTCCTTTCATCCAAACATATACCTCATGAGCGGAGCATGAAAGCAATGCTTACAAAGTTTCCAATACTAGTATAATGTTCAACATGAATCATGGGGGAGACAAAATGCTGTTGATGGGCTCAACAACAACTCATCGGAATTTCCATATGACTGGACTTCCACCATCATGTGAACATGGTGATAGCATTGGCCAGACCAAAAGATATAATGGTGTATGCCCGAGGGATCAACCACGCGTAAGACAACATTACGAACATCGTTGGTTCTAATTTGATTTGACGATAGCCCATACTCAAATCAAAGACTGGGTAAGACAATAGGTCCAACAACTGATCACGAGGACCAATTGATGAAGATATCATCTTTCTTCAACACACACACCGAAGATATCCCTTAGAGATGAACTAAGTTAAGCAAAGCTTTTACCTTCCAACTCTCCAAGTTGTTGTCTAGCTCAACCAACTAGCTCAGGGATATCCAACACAGATTCTTGGAGAAGGGGTGATTTATAAGAAAACCAACTTGATCACAAACTAAACATAGCAGTCAAGTGTCAACCAGGTAATACTTCCAAGAAGTTTTCGGAAGATCATGAACCACCGATATGTTATTAAGTTCGAGAACAGTCTTGCTTTTCAGGGAAAGATGATATGATCAAAAGAGTGAGGGATTGAATAATCCTAACTCATTGATCGAAGAGTGCACCGGAAATAAGGACTAGGTAGCACAATCTATCTTAGAATGATGAGTCAAAACCCGACACGCTAAGAATGAGAATATTGTCCATTTACTACCAAGTAATGGGGTTGCTAGCAGTATTGATTTCACACATCACGATTCACTTGTCAGCATTCCGGTTACAATAACACGGGAACCGAGGAATTAACAATGATGGCGAGAAGTATTACTGCGTCAAGAATTCATAAGAGGTGCTGCAATTCTCATGACACTCTTGACATAAAGATGGTAACACTCCAAGGTAGAGCAGAGCAGAAGCTGGATTGGCATTTTGATATGCGGAATACAATTGCTTTGACCCAATCCTAGATATGGATGAGGTACTGGAGTTTGTTTCTCCTAGTCATTCTGAAATAGAACGGCTCGACGGACCACGAGAATAATAAGCATCGATAACACGAATGCACAACTACTCCTGGCTATCAACTGATAGACAAAGGTCAGAAAACAAGTAAGGAGGGACAACTCAAGGAACATATAACTTTCTGAGTTGTGGATGCATAGATTAGCATGTCGAACGAGTTCAACATATTTCTTCCGGATAACCCATGCAGAGAGGTAGGGTTGGCAGAGTCACAATATAGAATGGGGAACTCATCAAGAGCCCTCCTGTTGTGATCTTTTGATCCAACAAACTTCTGCCATAAGTGGTTCATAGTATTTGGAAGAAGGAAATACCACGGACCTCGAGGACTAATGCAAATGCTACAAATATCCTAAAGGAACTAGCAACACTATCAACACGAGGTAAGTAGAGTGTGAAGGAAATATGCCCTAGAGGCAATAATAAAGTTATTATTTATTTCCTTATAATCATGATAAATGTTTATTATTCATGCTAGAATTGTATTAACCGGAAACATAATACATGTGTGAATAAATAGACAAACAAAGTGTCACTAGTATGCCTCTACTTGACTAGCTCGTTAATCAAAGATGGTTATGTTTCCTAACCATGAACAATGAGTTGTTATTTGATTAACGAGGTCACATCATTAGTTGAATGATCTGATTGACATGACCCATTCCATTAGCTTAGCACCCGATCGTTTAGTATGTTGCTATTGCTTTCTTCATGACTTATACATGTTCCTATAACTATGAGATTATGCAACTCCCGTTTACCGGAGGAACACTTTGGGTACTACCAAACGTCACAACGTAACTGGGTGATTATAAAGGAGTACTACAGGTGTCTCCAATGGTACATGTTGGGTTGGCGTATTTCGAGATTAGTTTTTGTCACTCCGATTGTCGGAGAGGTATCTCTGGGCCCTCTCGATAATGCACATCACATAAGCCTTGCAAGCATTACAACTAATATGGTAGTTGTGAGATGATGTATTACGGAACGAGTAAAGAGACTTGTCGGTAACGAGATTGAACTAGGTATTGGATACCGACGATCGAATCTCGGGCAAGTAACATACCGATGACAAAGGGAACAACGTATGTTGTTATGCGGTCTGACCGATAAAGATCTTCGTAGAATATGTAGGAGCCAATATGGGCATCCAGGTCCCGCTATTGGTTATTGACCGGAGACGTGTCTCGGTCATGTCTACATTGTTCTCGAACCGTAGGGTCCGCACGCTTAACGTTACGATGACAGTTATTATGAGTTTATGCATTTTGATGTATCGAAGGTTGTTCGGAGTCCCGGATGTGATCACGGACATGACGAGGAGTCTCGAAATGGTCGAGACATAAAGATTGATATATTGGAAGCCTATGTTTGGACATCGGAAGTGTTCCGGGTGAAATCGGGATTTTACCGGAGTACCGGGAGGTTACCGGAACCCCCCGGGAATCATATGGGCCTTATTGGGCCTTAGTGGAAAGGTGAAAGGGCTGCCCATAAGGGCTGCGTGCCTCCCACCCTCCCCTAGTCCTATTAGGACTAGGAGAGGTGGCCGGCCACCCCTCTCCCTCTTTCCCCCTTGGGAATCCTAGTTGGAATAGGATTGGGGGGGGGGAGTCCTACTCCCGGTAGGAGTAGGACTCCTCCTGCGCCCTCCTCCTGGCCGGCGCACCTCTCCCCCTTGGCTCCTTTATATACGGAGGCAGGGGGCACCTCTAGACACAAGTTGATCATTGAGATCGTTCCTTAGCCGTGTGCGGTGCCCCCTGCCACGATATTCCACCTCGATCATATCGTTGTAGTGCTTAGGCGAAGCCCTGCGTCGGTAATACATCAAGGTCGTCACCACGCCGTCGTGCTGACGAAACTTCTCCCTGAAGCTTTGCTGGATCGGAGCCCGGGGATCGTCATCGGGCTGTATGTGTGCTAAGAACTCGGAGGTGCCGGAGTAACGGTGCTTGGATCGGTCGGATCGGGAAGAAGACGTACGACTACTTCCTCTACGTTGTGTCAACGCTTCCATTGCGATCTACAAAGGGTATGTAGATCATACTATCCCCTCGTTGCTATGCATCACCATGATCTTGCGTGTGCGTAGGAATTTTTTTGAAATTACTACGAAACCCAACAGTGGTATCAGAGCCAGGTTTTATGGTTTGATGTTATTTGCACGAGTAGAACACAAGTGAGTTGTGGACGATACAAGTCATACTGCCTACCAGCATGTCATACTTTGGTTCGGCGGTATTGTTGGACGAGACGACCCGGACCAACCTTACGCGTACGCTTACGCGAGACCGGTTCCCTCGACGTGCTTTGCACATAGATGGCTTGCGGGCGACTGTCTCTCCAACTTTAGTTGAACCGAGTGTGGCTACGCCCGGTCCTTGCGAAGGTTAAAACGGAGTCTATTTGACAAACTATCGTTGTGGTTTTGATGCGTAGGTGAGATTGGTTCTTGCTTAAAGCCCGTAGCAGCCACGTAAAACTTGCAACAACAAAGTAGAGGACGACTAACTTGTTTTTGCAGGGCATGTTGTGATGTGATATGGTCAAGGCATGATGCTAAATTTTATTGTATGAGATGATCATGTTTTGTAACCAAGTTATCGGCAACTGGCAGGAGCCATATGGTTGTCGCTTTATTGTATGCAATGCAATCGCGATGTAATGCTTTACTTTATCACTAAGCGGTAGCGATAGTCGTGGAAGCATAAGATTGGCGAGACGACAACGATGCTACGATGGAGATCAAGGTGTCGCGCCGGTGACGATGGTGATCATGACGGTGCTTCGGAGATGGAGATCACAGGCACAAGATGATGATGGCCATATCATATCACTTATATTGATTGCATGTGATGTTTATCTTTTTGGCATCTTATCTTGCTTTGATTGACGGTAGAATTATAAGATGATCTCTCACTAAATTATCAAAAAGTGTTCTCCCTGAGTATGCACCGTTGCGAAAGTTCTTCGTGCTGAGACACCACGTGATGATCGGGTGTGATAGGCTCTACGTTCAAATACAACGGGTGCAAAACAGTTGCACACGCGGAATACTCAGGTTATACTTGACGAGCCAAGCATATACAGATATGGCCTCGGAACACGGAGACCTAAAGGTCGAGTGTGAATCATATAGTAGATATGATCAACATAATGATGTTCACCGATGAAACTACTCCATCTCATGTGATGATCGGACATGGTTTAGTTGATTTGGATCACGTGATCACTTAGAGGATTAGAGGGATGTCTATCTAAGTGGGAGTTCTTAAGTAATATGATTAATTGAACTTAAATTTATCATGAACTTAGTACCTGATAGTATCTTGCTTGTTTATGTTGATTGTAGATAGATGGCTCGTGCTGTTGTTCCGTTGAATTTTAATGCGTTCCTTGAGAAAGCAAAGTTGAAAGATGATGGTAGCAATTACATGGACTGGGTCCGTAACTTGAGGATTATCCTCATTGCTGCACAGAAGAATTACGTCCTGGAAGCACCGCTGGGTGCCAGGCCTACTGCTGGAGCAACACCAGATGTTATGAACGTCTGGCAGAGCAAAGCTGATGACTACTCGATAGTTCAGTGTGCCATGCTTTACGGCTTAGAATCTTGACTTCAACGACGTTTTGAACGTCATGGAGCATATGAGATGTTTCAGGAGTTGAAGTTAATATTTCAACCAAATGCCCGCATTGAGAGATATGAAGTCTCCAATAAGTTCTATAGCTGCAAGATGGAAGAGAACAGTTCTGTCAGTGAGCATATATTCAAAATGTCTGGGTATAATAATCACTTGATTCAATTGGGAGTTAATCTTCCAGATGATTGCGTCATTGACAGAATTCTCCAATCACTGCCACCAAGCTACAGGAGCTTCGTGATGAACTATAATATGCAAGGGATGAACAAGACTATTCCCGAGCTCTTCGCAATGCTGAAAGCTGCGGAGGTAGAAATCAAAAAGGAGCATCAAGTGTTGATGGTTAACAAAACCACTAGTTTCAAGAAAAAGGGCAAAGGGAAGAAGAAGGGGAACTTCAAGAAGAACGGCAAGCAAGTTGCTGCTCAAGAGAAGAAACCCAAGTCTGGACCTAAGCCTGAAACTGAGTGCTTCTACTGCAAGCAGACTGGTCACTGGAAGCGGAACTGCCCAAAGTATTTGGCGGATAAGAAGGATGGCAAGGTGAACAAAGGTATATATGATATACATGTTATTGATGTGTACCTTACTAATGCTCGCAGTAACACCTGGGTATTTGATACTGGTTCTGTTGCTAATATTTGCAACTCGAAACAGGGGCTACGGATTAAGCGAAGATTGGCTAAGGACGAGGTGACGATGCGCGTGGGAAACGGTTCCAAAGTCGATGTGATCGCGGTCGGCACGCTACCTCTACATCTACCTTCGGGATTAGTATTAGACCTAAATAATTGTTATTTGGTGCCAGCGTTAAGCATGAACATTATATCTGGATCTTGTTTGATGCGAGACGGTTATTCATTTAAATCAGAGAATAATGGTTGTTCTATTTATATGAGTAATATCTTTTATGGTCACGCACCCTTGAAGAGTGGTCTATTCTTATTGAATCTTGAGAGTAGTGATACACATATTCATAATGTTGAAGCCAAAAGATGCAGAGTTGATAATGATGGTGCAACTTATTTGTGGCACTGCCGTTTAGGTCATATCGGTGTAAAGCGCATGAAGAAACTCCATACTGATGGACTTTTGGAACCACTTGATTATGAATCGCTTGGTACTTGCGAACCGTGCCTCACGGGCAAGATGACTAAAACACCGTTCTCCGGTACTATGGAGAGAGCAACAGATTTGTTAGAAATCATACATACAGATGTATGTGGTCCAATGAATATTGAGGCTCGTGGCGGATATCATTATTTTCTCACCTTCACAGATGATTTAAGCAGATATGGTTATATCTACTTAATGAAACATAAGTCTGAAAATTTGAAAAGTTCAAAGAATTTCAGAGTGAAGTGGAAAATCATCGTAACAAGAAAATAAAGTTTCTACGATCTGATCGTGGAGGAGAATATTTGAGTTACGAGTTTGGTGTACATTTGAAAAATTGTGGAATAGTT
This sequence comes from Triticum urartu, assembly GCF_003073215.2. Taxonomy (NCBI): domain Eukaryota; kingdom Viridiplantae; phylum Streptophyta; class Magnoliopsida; order Poales; family Poaceae; genus Triticum; species Triticum urartu. Next base: position 615,946,326 of record NC_053028.1, read on the forward strand.
TCGCAACTCACGCCACCCGGAACACCACAGTATAATGGTGTGTCCGAACGTCGTAATCGTACTTTACTAGATATGGTGCGATCTATGATGTCTCTTACGGATTTACCGCTATCATTTTGGGGATACGCTCTAGAGACGGCCGCATTCACGTTAAACAGGGCACCATCAAAATCCGTTGAGACGACGCCTTATGAACTGTGGTTTGGCAAGAAACCAAAGTTGTCGTTTCTGAAAGTTAGGGGCTGCAATGCTTATGTGAAAAAGCTTCAACCTGATAAGCTCGATCCCAAATCGGATAAATGTGTCTTCATAGGATATCCAAAGGAAACTATTGGATACATCTTCTATCACAGATCCGAAGGCAAGACTTTTGTTGCTAAATTCGGAAACTTTCTTGAGAAGGAGTTTCTCTCGAAAGAAGTGAGTGGGAGGAAAGTAGAACTTGACGAGGTAACTGTACCTGCTCCCTTGTTGGAAAGTAGTACATCACAGAAAACTGTTTCTGCGACACCTACACCAATAAGTGAGGAAGTTAATGATAATGATCATGAAACTTCAGAACAAGATACTACTGAACCTCGTAGATCAACCAGAGTAAGATCCGCACCAGAGTGGTACAGTAATCCAGTTCTGGAAGTCATGCTACTAGATCATGATGAACCTACGAACTATGAAGAAGCGATGGTGAGCCCAGATTCCGCAAAGTGGCTTGAAGCCATGAAATCTGAGATGGGATCCATGTATGAGAACAAAGTATGGACTTTTGTTGACTTGCCCGATGATCGGCAAGCAATTGAGAATAAATGGATCTTCAAGAAAAAGACTGACGCTGACGGTAATGTTACTGTCTATAAAGCTCGACTTGTCGCAAAAGGTTTTCGACAAGTTCAAGGAGTTGACTACGATGAGACCTTCTCACCCGTAGCGATGCTTAAGTCTGTCCGAATCATGTTAGCAATTGCCGCATTTTATAATTATGAAATTTGGCAGATGGATGTCAAAACTGCATTCCTGAATGGATTTTTGGAAGAAGAGTTGTATATGATGCAACCAGAAGGTTTTGTTGATCCAAAGGGAGCTAACAAAGTGTGCAAGCTCCAGCGATCCATTTATGGACTGGTGCAAGCCTCTCGGAGTTGGAATAAACGCTTTGATAGTGTGATCAAAGCATTTGGGTTTATACAGACTTTCGGAGAAGCCTGTATTTACAAGAAAGTGAGTGGGAGCTCTGTAGCATTTCTGATATTATATGTGGATGACATATTATTGATTGGAAATGATATAGAATTTCTGGATAGCATAAAGGGATACTTGAATAAGAGTTTTTCAATGAAAGACCTCGGTGAAGCTGCTTACATATTAGGCATAAAGATCTATAGAGATAGATCAAGACGCTTAATTGGACTTTCACAAAGCACATACCTTGACAAGATTTTGAAGAAGTTCAAAATGGATCAAGCAAAGAAAGGGTTCTTGCCTGTGTTACAAGGTGTGAAGTTGAGTCAGACTCAATGCCCGACCACTGCAGAAGATAGAGAGAAAATGAAAGATGTTCCCTATGCTTCAGCCATAGGCTCTATCATGTATGCAATGCTGTGTACCAGACCTGATGTGTGCCTTGCTATAAGTTAGCAGGGAGGTACCAAAGTAATCCAGGAGTGGATCACTGGACAGCGGTCAAGAACATCCTGAAATACCTGAAAAGGACTAAGGATATGTTTCTCGTATATGGAGGTGACAAAGAGCTCACCGTAAAAGGTTACGTTGATGCAAGCTTTGACACTGATCCGGACGATTCTAAATCGCAAACCGGATACGTGTTTACATTAAACGGTGGAGCTGTCAGTTGGTGCAGTTCTAAACAAAGCGTCGTAGCGGGATCTACATGTGAAGCGGAGTACATAGCTGCTTCGGAAGCAGCGAACGAAGGAGTCTGGATGAAGGAGTTCATATCCGATCTAGGTGTCATACCTAGTGCATCGGGTCCAATGAAAATCTTTTGTGACAATACTGGTGCAATTGCCTTGGCAAAGGAATCCAGATTTCACAAGAGAACCAAGCACATCAAGAGACGCTTCAATTCCATCCGGGATCAAGTCCAGGTGGGAGACATAGAGATTTGCAAAATACATATGGATCTGAATGTTGCAGACCTGTTGACTAAGCCTCTTCCACGAGCAAAACATGATCAGCACCAAGGCTCCATGGGTGTTAGAATCATTACTGTGTAATCTAGATTATTGACTCTAGTGCAAGTGGGAGACTGAAGGAAATATGCCCTAGAGGCAATAATAAAGTTATTATTTATTTCCTCATATCATGATAAATGTTTATTATTCATGCTAGAATTGTATTAACCGGAAACATAATACATGTGTGAATACATAGACAAACATAGTGTCACTAGTATGCCTCTACTTGACTAGCTCGTTGATCAAAGATGGTTGAGTTTGCTAGCCATAGACATGAGTTGTCATTTGATTAATGGGATATCATCATTAGGAGAATGATGTGATTGGCATGACCCATTCCGTTAGCTTAGCACTTGATCATTTAGTTTACTGCTATTGCTTTCTTCATGACTTATACATGTTCCTATAACTATGAGATTATGCAACTCCCGTTTACCGGAGGAACACTTTGGGTACTACCAAACGTCACAACGTAACTGGGTGATTATAAAGAGGTACTACAGGTGTCTCCAAAAGTACATGTGGGTTGGCGTATTTCGAGATTAGTTTTTGTCACTCCGATTGTCGGAGGGGTATCTCTGGGCCCTCTCGATAATGCACATCACATAAGCCTTGCAAGCATTACAACTAATATGTTAGTTGTGAGATGATGTATTACGAAACGAGTAAAGAGACTTGACGGTAACAATATTGAACTAGGTATTGGATACCGACGATCGAATCTCGGGCAATAACATACCGATGACAAAGGGAACAACGTATGTTGTTATGCGGTCTGACCGATAAAGATCTTCGTAGAATATGTAGGAGCCAATATGGGCATCCAGGTCCCGCTATTGGTTATTGACCGGAGACGTGTCTCGGTCATGTCTACATTGTTCTCGAAACCGTTAGGGTCCGCACGCTTAAACGTTACGATGACAGTTATTATGAGTTATGCATTTTGATGTACCGAAGGTTGTTCGGAGTCCCGGATGTGATCACGGACATGAACGAGGAGTCTCGAAATTCGAGACATAAAGATTGATATATTGGAAGCCTATGTTTCGACATCGGAAGTGTTCCGGGTGAAATCGGGATTTTACCGTTTCCCAGTCACGACGTTGTAAAACGACGGCCAGTGAATTGTAATACGACTCACTATAGGGCGAATTCGAGCTCGGTACCCGGGGATCCATTCTTGGAAACAAAGATATTGCCTTCGGATCTGAGGTAGAAGGTATACCTAATAGTTTCTTTAGGGTATCCTATGAAGACACATTTTTCCGACTTGGGTTCGAGCTTTTCAGGTTGAAGTTTCTTGACATAAGCATCGCATCCCCAAACTTTTAGAAACGACAGCTTAGGTTTCTTCCCAAACCATAATTCATATGGTGTCGTCTCAACGGATTTCGACGGAGCCCTATTTAAAGTGAATGCGGCAGTCTCTAAAGCATAGCCCCAAAATGACAGCGGTAGATTGGTAAGAGACATCATAGATCGCACCATATCCAATAGAGTGCGATTACGACGTTCGGACACACCATTACGCTGAGGTGTTCCAGGCGGCGTGAGTTGTGAAACTATTTCACATTTCCTTAAGTGCGTGCCAAATTCGTGACTCAAGTATTCTCCCCCACGATCTGATCGCAAGAACTTGATTTTTCTGTCACATTGATTCTCAACCTCACTCTGAAATTCCTTGAACTTTTCAAAGGTCTCAGACTTGTGTTTCATCAAGTAGACATACCCATATCTACTCAAGTCATCAGTGAGGGTGAGAACATAACGATAGCCACCGCGAGCCTCAACACTCATTGGACCGCACACATCAGTATGTATGATTTCCAATAAGTTGGTTGCTCGCTCCATTGTTCCTAAGAATGGAGTCTTGGTCATTTTACCCATGAGGCATGGTTCGCACGTGTCAAATGATTCGTAATCAAGAGACTCCAAAAGTCCATCTGCATGGAGCTTCTTCATGCGTTTGACACCTATGTGACCAAGGCGGCAGTGCCACAAGTATGTGGGACTATCATTATCAACCTTACATCTTTTGGTATTCACACTATGAATATGTGTAACATTACGCTCGAGATTCATTAAGAATAAACCATTCACCAGCGGAGCATGACCATAAAACATATCTCTCATATAAATAGAACAACCATTATTCTCGGATTTAAATGAGTAGCCATCTCAAATTAAACGAGATCCTGATACAATGTTCATGCTCAAAGCTGGCACTAAATAACAATTATTGAGGTTCAAAACTAATCCCGTAGGTAAATGTAGAGGCAGCGTGCCGACGGCGATCACATCGACCTTGGAACCATTCCCGACGCGCATCGTCACCTCGTCCTTCGCCAGTCTCCGCTTATTCCGCAGCTCCTGCTTTGAGTTACAAATGTGAGCAACCGCACCGTATCAAATACCCAGGAGCTACTACGAGTACTGGTAAGGTACACATCAATTACATGTATATCACATATACCTTCAGTGTTGCCGGCCTTCTTGTCAGCTAAGTATTTGGGGCAATTACGCTTCTAGTGACCACTTCCCTTGCAATAAAAACACTCAGTCTCAGGCTTGGGTCCATTCTTTGACTTCTTCCCGGCAGCTTGCTTACCGGGCGCGGCAACTCCCTTGCCGTCCTTCTTGAAGTTCTTTTTACCCTTGCCTTTCTTGAACTTAGTGGTTTTATTCACCATCAACACTTGATGTTCCTTTTTGATTTCCACCTCCGCTGATTTTAGCATTGAATATACCTCAGGAATGGTCTTTTCCATCCCCTGCATATTGAAGTTCATCACAAAGCTCTTGTAGCTTGGTGGAAGCGACTGAAGGATTCTGTCAATGACCGCGTCATCCAGGAGATTAACTCCCAGCTGAGTCAAGCTGTTATGCAACCCAGACATTTTGAGTATGTGCTCACTGACAGAACTATTTTCCTCCATCTTACAACTGAAGAACTTGTCGGAGACTTCATATCTCTCGACCCGGGCATGAGCTTGGAAAACCATTTTCAGCTCTTCGAACATCTCATATGCTCTGTGTTGCTCAAAATGCTTTTGGAGCCCCGGTTCTAAGCCGTAAAGCATGCCGCACTGAATGAGGGAGTAATCATTAGCACGTGATTGCCAAGCGTTCATAACGTCTTGGCTCTCTGGGATGGGTGCGTCACCTATCGGTGCTTCTAGGACATAATCTTTCTTGGCAGCTATGAGGATGATCCTCAGGTTCCGGACCCAGTCCGTATAGTTGCTGCCATCATCTTTCAGCTTGGTTTTCTCTAGGAACGCGTTGAAGTTGAGGGCAACATTAGCGTGGGCCATTTGATCTACAAGACATAATGTAAAGATTTTAGACTAAGTTCATGATAATTAAGTTCATCTAATCAAATTATTCAATGAACTCCCACTTAGATAGACATCCCTCTAGTCATCTAAGTGAAACATGATCCGAGTCAACTAGGCCGTGTCCGATCATCACGTGAGACGGACTAGTCAACATCGGTGAACATCTTCATGTTGATCATATCTTCTATACGACTCATGCTCGACCTTTCGGTCTTCCGTGTTCCGAGGCCATGTCTGTACATGCTAGGCTCGTGGAGTACCGGGAGGTTACCGGAACCCCCCGGGAATCATATGGGCCTTAGTGGGCCTTAGTGGAAAGGTGAAAGGGCTGCCCATAAGGGCTGCGGCCTCCCACCCTCCCCTAGTCCTATTAGGACTAGGAGAGGTGGCCGGCCACCCCTCTCCCTCTTTCCCCCTTGGGAATCCTAGTTGGAATAGGATTAGGGGGGGAGTCCTACTCCCGGTAGGAGTAGGACTCCTCCTGCGCCCTCCTCCTGGCTGGCGCACCTCTCCCCCTTGGCTCCTTTATATACGGAGGCAGGGGGCACCTCTAGACACAAGTTGATCATTGAGATCGTTCCTTAGCCGTGTGCGGTGCCCCCTGCCACGATATTCCACCTCGATCATATCGTTGTAGTGCTTAGGCGAAGCCCTGCGTCGGTAATACATCAAGATCGTCACCACGCCGTCATGCTGACGGAACTCCTCCTCAAAGCTTTGCTGGATCGGAGCCCGGGGATCGTCATCGAGCTGTACGTGTGCTAAGAACTCGGAGGTGCCGGAGTAACGGTGCTTGGATCGGTCGGATCGGGAAGAAGACGTACGACTACTTCCTGTACGTTGTGTCAACGCTTCCGTTGCGATCTACAAAGGGTACGTAGATCATACTCTCCCCTCGTTGCTATGCATCACCATGATCTTGCGTGTGCGTAGGAATTTTTTTGAAATTACTACGAAACCCAACAGAGTGAATCTTGGGTCAAGATCCCAGGAATAGAATACCTACTGCTAAATGGCATCACGGGATGCTTTCGAGAATGGTGGCCAAAATCATCACACTGGGAACATAAAACATGGCTAGATTACTAGGTGATCCTCTAAGACACCTAGGGTCATAATAATAGCTCCATCTTATATGTCAAGGCAGTAGAGTACCTCAACAGACCGTTTAGTGTGCTTAATCTGGCCCAAAAGGACATCGGGAACGAGAAGAAGGGATTTGCAAATGCATCCGACTATTTAGAAACCTGGGATGACTCGAACAACATAACGGCTGTAAGTGCTAAAAAATATTTGAGACATCCTACAATATAGTGGCATAACCACTCAGAAGCACAATATCAAGATTCCGAGACCAACTGACAACACACTTGGGTAGTAGAAACTGAACTGGGCTTGAAACTATCAATCCTATAAGTCTATGGATTAGTAACACGTCATCCTGATAGATAGATGAGAAGGCCTAGTTCTTAATCCCCGTAGAAAAGAAGAGGTTGACTCAGATCAGAAGGCATAGGGTAAAGGAGTAAAAAGAGCCTTACGTTCCCTTCCACAATCAATTCCCTTACATAACTAAAGCATTTCTAGACTCGACTTCGACCAGTTTGGCTTGGTAATCCTACAGGCAGTCAGGCTCTGATACCAAAGCTGTCAGGACCCCGATTCCAAGTCACATCGATCTAGCCGGTAACACCTCATATCACTTTGCGGCCTCACGCACGGTATTCCCACGGGTGTCGCCTTACCATGGCCCGGGACCGTTTGCGCCTTTTGGCTCACGTATATGATAGTGTCGCTAGCATCCATATGACAGAGAACCCGGGCCGACATGGCTAGTCGTGAACCCAAAGCGGCACTAACCTATGGGGACAGGCATACATGAATCACATCGAGCATGTCGGTCAGCAGCGTGTGAATCCGGGCTGTAGCACTGGGCTAACAGGACTCCGGGAACCCGGGCTGTAGCAGGCTAGGCAGGACTCCGGATGTTCACCGCGTGACATTTCCCCGAAGGGACAGACACAGGAACGAAGTGAAACACATGCCGGCCAGTCAAGTGTCCTGAGCAGTAGTGCTGGGCTAGCAGGACTCCGGTGAACCGGGCTGTAGCGGACTACTATGGCTCATGGAAGCACTAGACTACATTTCCCCATAAGAGAGGCTGCCAAGGATAAACAACTAGATTGTCGGATCCCACACATACCAAGCATTTCAATCATACACACAATATGCTCGATATGTGTAAATACAACATGGCATCACAACATAACTCTACGACTCAAGTATTTATTCATTAGGCTCCGAGGAGCGAGATATTACAAACATGGGTCTCATGACCCAACAATCATAGCATACAAATCAAAGCACATGCGGAAGCTTAACATGTCTGAGTACAGACATCTACAAATGAAAGGCTAAGAAGCCTGACTATCTACCAGATCCTGCCGAGGGCACAAGATCGTAGCTGAGGTAGCAAGCTAAACGTCGAAGCCCACACGGAACTACTAGCGAGACTGACGTCTCTCTGCAAAACATAAATTAAGCAAACGTGAGTACAATTGTACTCAGCAAGACTTACATCAGAACTAACTACATATGCATCGGTATCAACAAAGGGGTAGGAGTTTAACTGCAGCAAGCCAGCTTTGACTCAGTGGCTAACCTGAACTACGACTGCAAGCAACTCTTTTGAGGTGGCGCACACGAGTCCACATATTCACCATTCAATACACCACTATGGATCCGCTCCCGTCTCCCTACGAGAAGGCCATCCATAGCACTCACGCTTATCTTGCGATTTTAGAGTATCCACTTTCACTTGTCTATGAACTGTTATAGGCAACCCAGAAGTCCATTACCGCGGACACGGCTATTCGAATAGATGATGTTAACCCTGCAGGGGTGTACTTCTTCACACACGCTCTCACCACTTACCGTCGTTTACACGACATGTACTCGGCAACCTTCAAGCGGAAGCCCAACGAGGGTGTCGGCCACGGCCTACCTAAACACTTAAGTCTCTAGTCCAGGTTTATCGCCTATCCAGGTTCCATCCGCAGGGAGTCCGGCCGAGGTTTCCACATACGGCCCCGAACGATGTGAACAGGGTTCCCGAGACACCAAACGGGCGCCCGTACACCGTGCCACGGTGTATCTACCGCAACATAGCCCACCCCTAGGGTCAGCGCTACGCACGGCCGCCAACACATAACCTACAAACACCAGAAACTAGTTGCAACTCCTGGACAGAGTACTAGGGTGATTAAGAAGCCGAGAGGGTCAATTAAGGATCCCAATGAGTGGTAGTAGCTGTTCATGGATCACAGACACAGAACTCAGTTCCTGAGGACGGTTTCAATGAGACAACCCACCATGTACTCCTACATGGCCTCTCACCGCTACCTTTACCAAAACGTGTTCACACACTTAGCTCACACACAGTAGGACATGTTCACACACCTCCGATTCATTCCCGATGAATCAGACCTGACACAACTCTATGCAATAGCAGGCATGACAAACAAGCATGAATGAGTAGGCACATCAGGGCTCAAACAACTCCTACTCATGCTAGTGGGTTTCATCTATTTACTGTGGCAATGACAGGTCATGCAGAGGAAAGGGGTTCAACTACCGCAACATGTAACAGTTGAATCGTTGTTGTCCTAATGCAGTAAAAGAGAGCAGGAGCGAGAGAGTGGGATTGTATCGGAATGAACAAGGGGGTTTTGCTTGCCTGGCACTTCTGAAGATTATCATTGCTTCATCAGTGTCAACGATCACAAGCGTCGGCAACGTTCTACACAGGGCAAGACCGGCAAAGGAAGAACAAAACCAATGCTGTATGATGCATGATAATGACATGGCAATATGTTGTTGATTGAGCTAATGCAACTAGCAACACAATTAATGAAGTTGGTTTGAATACAAGATTCAAATTCAAACTCCATATATGATTAGTTAAATGCCATTTATTTGTTTTGTCCAAAACAGAGGACAAACATTGTTCAAACATGCATGAAAATGCCATAAACAAGATTCCTTGAATTTTTCTGATAATTTTTCATATATAAATTATTTCATTTGGAGTTACGGTTTAATTTCTATGATTTTTAGAAGTTTTGGGATTTTCTGGAATTTTCTGAATTATTTTTAAAAATCCAGAAAATCATTACTGCGTCAGCATGACATAGGTGTGACGTCAGCAGGTCAACTGGGTCGGCTAGGTCAAACCTGACCTGTGGGACCCATACGTCAGTGTCTCAGGCTGGTTTGGGTGGATGACAGGTGGGACCGGTCAACGTTGACTTGACCAAAGTCAAAGCTGACACGCGGGGTCCACCAGGTTAGCACTAATCTAAACCGATAATTTACACTAACCTAATCTATTTTAGTTAGCCGGTTAGTTGGGTGGTGGGGCCCGATTTTCATTGACTCCAGGGTAATCAGTAGGGTGCTTAGGCCCTAATGATGGCGCCACGTCAGCCACCGGCGTTTAACCGCCGGCGACGACAGACCGTGGCGGTGCCCGCTTCGGGTTTGCTCTACGGGCCACTGTTCGACGCGCGGAAGGGCGCTTTTGAAAGAGGGGAGAGAGACGCATCTGGGGGTGGCCGTGGTTCGAGCGGGGATGGACGGAGTCAACGACGATGACCAAAACGGCGGCGGCCGGAGCACGGTGGGTTGCGGGTTTGGGGTTGCGGTGCACGAGAGGGGGAGATGTTGGTGGCTACGGTCTCGTGGGGTCATTTTGAGCATGGTAGTTTACTCAAGTGGAAGCTCCAATGGCTATAGCCACGATGGCAACATGGCGCGGCGGCGGCGAGCTTCGGCTCCGGTGAGAACGAGGGCTACAAGGTGCAATCGAGGCGGGGAAGAGAGGGGTTCGAAGCGGTAGCTCACAGCGGTTGTAGGGGGCGTCGAAGTGGGTTCGGGGAAGCACGGACGGCGTCGTGGCATTGTCGGTGATCTCAGTGGCCCGAGGTAGAAGACGACGATGTCAAGGGCGTTGCGGTGCTTCCCAGCTCACGTGGCTCGGTGGGGTATATGGGGACGGCGTGGCGGAGCTCCCGAGCACGTTGGATGGGTGAGGGAGGGCCAGTGGCCGTGGCAACAGCGAACGGCGGCGACGGGCATGCTCGGCCATGGGGGAAAATCAGAGGAGCGAGGGGGAGGGAGGTCCAGAGAGCGAGGGAGAAGTGAGAGGGGGGTTGGGGAGGTGGCGTGGCACTCGTGGAGGTGTCCAGGCCCTCGACGGCAAGCAGAAGCTGGCGAGGCGCGTGCCAGCGCGCCGCGGCCACGCGCTCCTGTCCTCCTGGCGGGAGGTAGCAGGTGACTGGCAGGGGCTAGTGGGCTGGGCCTGCCTGTTGGGTTGCTTCTACAGGTAGGTGGCCCAGGTTAGTTTCTCTCTCTCTTTTATTTCTGTTTTCTATTTTATTTCTCTGTTTTGAATTAGTAAAAATACTAATTCATTTTGTAAAATCCTGAAAATGATTGTGGGCACTTTTGAAACTATTTCCAACAGCCCTCAAATGCTTTCAAGATTATTTGTACATTTAAAATATTTTATAGAATTTAAATGTCCAAATTCAAATACTTATGATTTAATTCAAAAATCCAGAATGTCCTAGAAAAGTGTGCACCATTTTTTCTAGGGGTTTTAGCCCAATCCAGAAATGATGAACATTTTATGAAGGGCATTTTGGGTTCACTGAAACCAATTTTAGTAAACCCTAGTTGGTTTCAGGGGGGGTGCTGGGGGTTCTGTCATCCCCATTTCAACTTTCTGGAAAAATTTAAACATGATGCAACACCTAATACTAGCACTAGGCATGACAGAGCTTTTCTGGAAAATTTAAACATGATGCAACACCTGATACTAGCACTAGGCATGACAGAGCTAGGGATGTGACAGAGAGGGAGGCGCCAGGGGCTAGGGTGCGGCTGCCCTCCCTCCCCCACTATATATAGGACCCCTAGGGGGCGGCCCTAGGAGATGCAATCTCCAGGGGGGGCGGCGGCCAAGGGGGGTGGAGTGCCCCCCAAGCCAAGTGGGGCGCCCCCCACCCCTAGGGTTTCCAACCCTAGGCGCAGGGGGAGGCCCATGGGGGGCGCACCAGCCCACTAGGGGCTGGTTCCCCTCCCACTTCAGCCCATGGGGCCCTCCGGGATAGGTGGCCCCACCCGATGGACCCCCGGGACCCTTCCGGTGGTCCCGGTACAATACCGATTACCCCCGAAACTTTCCCGATGGCCGAAACTTGACTTCCTATATATAAATCTTCACCTCCGGACCATTCCGGAGCTCCTCGTGACATCCAGGATCTCATCCGGGACTCCAAACAACTTTTGGGTTACCATATACTAATATCTCAACAACCCTAGCGTCACCGAACCTTAAGTGTGTAGACCCTACGGGTTCGGGAGACATGCAGACATGACCGAGACGACTCTCCGGTCAATAACCAACAGCGGGATCTGGATACCCATGTTGGCTCCCACATGCTCCTCGATGATCTCATCGGATGAACCACAATGTCGAGGATTCAATCAATCCCGTATACAATTCCCTTTGTCAATCGGTACGTTACTTGCCCGAGACTCGATCGTCGGTATCCCAATACCTCGTTCAATCTCGTTGCCGGCAAGTCACTTTACTCGTACCGTAATGCATGATCCCGTGATCAACCACTTGGTCACATTGAGCTCATTATGATGATGCATTACCGAGTGGGCCTAGAGATACCTCTCCGTCATACGGAGTGACAAATCCCAGTCTCGATTCGTGCCAACCCAACAGACACTTTCGGAGATACCCGTAGTGCACCTTTATAGTCACCCAGTTACGTTGTGACGTTTGGAACACCCAAAGCACTCCTACGGTATCCGGGAGTTGCACAATCTCATGGTCTAAGGAAATGATACTTGACATTTGGAAAAGCTATAGCAAATGAACTATATGATCTTTAAGCTATGCTTAGGATTGGGTCGTGTCCATCACATCATTCTCCTAATGATGTGATCCCGTTATCAATGACATCCAATGTCCATAGTCAGGAAACCATGACTATCTTTTGATCAACGAGCTAGTCAACTAGAGGCTCACTAGGGACGTGTTGTGGTCTATGTATTCACACATGTATTACGATTTCCGGATAACACAATTATAGCATGAACAATAGACAATTATCATGAACAAGGAAATATAATAATAACCATTTTATTATTGCCTCTAGGGCATATTTCCAACAGGTAGTACAAGAGTAGATCTACCACGAGATCGGAGAGTCTAAACCCTAGAAGCTAGCCTATGGTATGATTGTATGTTGTCCTACGGACTAAAATCCTCCGGTTTATATAGACACCGGAGAGGTTAGGGTTACACAAGGTCGGTTACAAAGGAGGAGATACACATACCCGTATTGCCTAGCTTGCCTTCCACGCCAAGTAGAGTCCCATCCGGACATGAGACGGAGTCTTCAATCCTGTATCTTCATAGTCTAATAGTCCGGCCAATGGAGATAGTCCGGCTTTCCGGAGACCCCCTAATCTAGGACTCCCACAGTAGCCCCTAAACCATGCTTTCAATGACGATGAGTCTGGCGCGCAGTATTGTCTTCGGCATTGCAAGGCGGGTTCCTCTTCCGAATATACCACGAAAGAATTTGAATATAAGGATAGTGTCCGACCCTGCAAAATAAGTTCCACATACCATCGTAGAGAGAATAATATTTCCACAAATCCAATTTGCTGACTTGTTTTGGCAACACGACATTATGTCATGACCCGGTGATTATTCGAACTGTTTCCTTTAACTAGCCCCGCACATAACGCGAGGCAGTTTTTTGACACGTCTTGTCAAAGCAGAGATTGTGTCCCCTTATCATGGGATTCTCATCAATACGGGTGTGGGTAACCCAACCGCGCCATCGATTACAGCGCTTGGGGGATAAGCGAGTTTTACCAGGCTAGTGGGGACACTTAGTTTCGTCCGCCCATATAAAGGGATAAGGATTCACCTTTTCATCCACGCCTTCTTCCTCCTTTGCTCATCCGTTTTCGCACACTCGAGCTCCAACACCCAAGTCCACATCCCTTCCCTCAACCTTCTCCAAACATGTCCGGAGCGGGAGGCAAATGGATGGCTTCCTCCGTTACGGAGGGACATATCAAGAAGCTGCGCAGAGCCGGATACTTAGCCGCGAATATCGCGCATCGGCTGCCTGCTGCGGGGCAGATCGTCCCGACCCCAGAACCTCACGAGAGGGTAGTTTTCCTCTACCACTTCCTCCGCGGACTGGGGTTTCCCCTCCATCCATTCGTCTGTGGTCTCATGTTCTACTACGGGCTGAACTTTCATGATCTAGCCCCGAACTTCGTCCTCAACATTTCGGCGTTCATCGTCGTGTGTGAGGCTTTCCTCCGCATCCGGCCCCACTTCGGCCTGTTGTTAAAGACCTTCAATATCAAGCCGAAGGTGGTAGGAGGCCAACAAGCAGAATGCGGCGGAGCCATGGTGGGCAAGATGCCCAACGTTATATGGCTTGAAGGCTCCTTTGTGGAGACCATAAAGGGATGGCAATCGGCGTGGTTCTACATCACCGAGCCGCGCGACGCCAAATGGGCGGCGGCCCCCGAGTTTCGATCCGGATTCCCTACATGGCTCACTTCCTGGAAAGAGAAGGGCTTGTCATGGGGTTCATCGGTGGAGCTGGATGGACTCCAGAAATGTATCCGGAGTATGGCAAGCAAGAAGCTCAAGCTTGTCAACATAGTCCAGGTTATGCTCATCCACCGGATCCTCCCGTGTCAACAACGGGATTTTAACTTGTGGGAGTTCGACCCGGCCCAGCACCAGACTCTGAGAGAGCTCTTCGATACGATGCACAAGGACGTCTGGAAGGTGCTGTTCAAGGGTGCCAAGGTCCCTACTTCTCTCGCCGAGGACCGCGGACTAAGCGCAAAGCGCCTAGCGCGTTCGGTGAGTTCAATACGTCCCTTAGGACATTTATTTCCCCTAGCTTAATCATGTCAGGATCCCGATTCCAAGCCACATCGATCTAGCCGGTAACACCTCATATCACTTTGCGGCCTCACGCACGGTATCCCACGGGTGTCACCTTACCATGGCCCGGGACCATTTGCGCCTTTTGGCTCATGTATATGGTAGTGTCGCTAGCATCCATATGACAGAGAACCCGGGCCAACATGGCTAGTCGTGAACCCAAAGCGACACAGACCTATGGAGACAGGCATACATGAATCACATCGAGCATGTTGGTCACCAACGAGTGATTCCGGGCTGTAGCACTGGGCTAACAGGACTCCGGGGAACCCGGGCTGTAGCAGGCTAGGCAGGACTCCGGAAGTCACCACGTGACATTTCCCCAAAGGGACAGACATAGGAACGAAGTGAAACACATGCCGGCCAGTCAAGTGTCCTGAACAGTAGTGCTGGGCTAGCAGGACTCCGGTGTACCGGGCTGTAGCGGACTACTATGGCTCGAGGAACACTAGACTACATTTCCCCATAAGAAAGGCTGCCAAGGATAAACAACTAGATTGTCGGATCCCACTCATACCAAGCATTTCAATCATACACACAATATGCCCGATATGAGTACATACAATATGGCATCACAAAAAAACTCTACAACTCAAGTACTTTATTTAAAGGCTCCAGGGAGCCATACATAACATGTTCATACAGATAGGGGTCACATGACCCGACACTCAAGTCATACAAACATACAAGCACATGCGGAAACAACTAGTCTGAGTACAGACTCTAGAAGAAAGAAGGCTTCTCGAAGCCTGTCTATCTACATAGGGCCCTCCATGGCCAGGATCACCACCTGGGTGGCTAGTCACTCGTCGACGTCAAGGTCTACGTAGAACCCATCGGAGGGGGCGGTGTTGTCGTCTGAAAACAGTAATTAAGCAAACATGAGTACAAAGGTACTCAGCATGTCTTACATCAGAACCTACTATACATGCTTATTCTCAAGAAGGTGGTGGGGTTAATGCAGCAAGCCAGCTTTGACTCTTGGCTAAGCTATCCTACGGAACTCCACCAGTAAAATAGTTTTTGCACACGAGTCCACTACTCACCAACACAATACTCCACCGGGGATCCTCCCTCGTCATCCTACGAGAGGGCCATCCTCGGTACTCACACTTATCTTGAGTCTTTTAGTAGTATCCATTAACTTGTCTATGAACTGTATAGGCAACCAAGTAGTCCTTTACCACGGACGCGGCTATTCAAATAGTTTTATACCCTGCAGGGGTGTACTTCTTCATACACGCTTTCACCACTTACCGCCGTTTACACGACATGTACTCGGCAACCTTGAAGCGGAAGCCCAGCGAGGGTGTCGGCCACGGCCTACCTAAACACTTAAGTCTCTAGTCCAGGTTTATCGCCTATCCAGGTTCCATCCACAGGGAGTCCGGCCGAGGTTTCCACATACGGCCCCAAACGATGTGTATAGGGTTCCCGAGACACCAAATGGGTGACTCGGTACACCGTGCCATGGTGTATCTACCGCAACATAGCCCACCCCTAGGGTCAGCGCTACACACGGCCGCCAACACATAACCTACAAACACCAGAAACTATTTGCAACTCCTGGACAGAGTACTAGGGTGATTAAGAAGTCGAGAGGGTCCATTGGTTTCGGGCCCAATGTACGGTAGTAACTGCATCTTAAATCACACATACAGATCTCAGTTCTTATGGACGGCCTCAATGAAACAACCCACCATGTACTCCTACATGGCCTCTCATCGATACCTTTACCAAAACATGTTCAACACATCCCTCATATTACCGA
Organism: Triticum urartu; assembly: GCF_003073215.2. NCBI lineage: Eukaryota > Viridiplantae > Streptophyta > Magnoliopsida > Poales > Poaceae > Triticum > Triticum urartu. The sequence continues at coordinate 615,962,691 of NC_053028.1, forward strand.
CACAAGCATTTCACTCTAGCCCATCACCCAGATGAACCAGACCTGACACCACTCTAAGCATAGCAGGCATAGCAAGGTAGGAATCACATACATGGCTCAATCAACTCCTACACATGCTAGTGGGTTTCATCTTGTTACTGTAGCAATGACAGGTCATGCAGACGATAAGGGTTCAACTACCGTAACACACAACAGTTTGAATCGCGTTGTCTTAATGCAGTAAACCAGAGCAGATGCGAGAACATGGGTTTGTATCGAAATGATCAATGGGTTGCTTGCCTGATGGAGTGGTAGTGGGATACTGCCCTTCAGTTGGATACTCGTGAATATCCTCGGAGGCAGAACCTACCACGAAGAACACATCGGAACACAATCAACACAGGACGATATGCAACAATATGATGCATGCTATGACATGGCAATATGAATGTGTCTTGGCCTAATGCAAGTTATAACAGAAAGGAATGAACTCATTTGAATCAAAGATTCAAATATTAGCTCATTAAACATGGCCTTAATAGTGCATTTCCTTATTCTGCTTAAACAGCAAGATAAACTTGTTTTGTCATGCATGAAACCATTACAGATGGATAGATTGAATTTTTCTGATCATTTTTCATATATAAATCTTTGCATTTGGAGCTATGGTTGATTTTCTATGATTTTTAGAAGTTTTGACTATTTTCTGGAATTTCCTATTAAAGAATAAATCCAGTAATTTAATTACTGCGTCAGCATTACGTCAGGATGACGTCAGTGGTCAACGGGGACGTCCAGGTCAAACCTGACTGGTGGGTCCCGCGTGTCAGTAGTTAATTAAGCTAATTATTTTTAATTAAAACTAATCTGATTTAGTTAACAGAGGGGGCCCACTTGTCATTGACTCAGGGGAGTCAAACTGGGGTCAAACCCCTGGTCAGCGGGGCTAATCCCGCCGGCGACTCGACGCCGGCGAGGCCCGAGACGGTGGCGCGGCTCGGAAAACGCCCACAGGGCACGGGCGAGGCCGTTCTTGGGCTCGTTGGAGAGCTCTTGCAGGCGCGCATCTAGTGGTGGTGGAGGCCGGGCCTATGGTGGCCGGAGACAACGACGGCGAGCTCCAAGGCGGCGGCCGGAGTTCGGCCATGTGCGGGGTTTGGGCTGCGGCGTGCAAACACGGAAACTGAGGCGCTAGCGAGGCACTACGCGATGCGGCAAGCACGTTGCATAGCACGGGATGACCAAATGGTCGCCGGAGCGACGCCGGCGACAAGCTCGAGCGGAGACGAGCTTCGGCCATGGTGGAACTATGGCCTAGAGGGTGCAAACGCGTGGGAAAGAAGAGGGGAAAAGCGGCGGAGCTCACAGGGAGGTCGATGAGCAGATCCGTGGGCTCGGGGGCGACCGGAGCGAGGCGAATCGATGAACGGCATCCGGCGGGTACCGAGGTTGAAGATGGCGCGATAGCGGCGATGCAGGGCCTCTGGTGAAGCGTGGCTCGTTGGGGAGGGCGAGGGCGTCGTGGCGGAGCGATTTGGCTTGTCGGAGGGGCGAGGGGGTGGCTCTGGCGTCGTCTACGGTGAACGGCGGCGAGGAACGCGCTTGGGCATCGCGGGAGAGAGTGAGGGAGACGAGGGGGAGAGTGAGCGAGGATGAGAGGGGGACGTGGGGGTCGCGTGGAATCCCTGGATGTCTCCAGGACGTCGGCAGAAGCAGGAGGTGGCCGGCGTGTGGCCGCGGGCGCCGGCCACGCGCTCCGCGTCCTTCTGGCGGGAGGAGGACGACGACTGGCAGCCAGTCGGCTGGGCCGAGCCAGGTGGGCTGGGCTAGCACAGGTAAGGCCCAGGTAGCTTCCCTCTCTCTCTTTTATTTTTATTTGTTTCTGTTTTTCTATTTAATTTCAAATGTTGGGCTTTAATTAAAATACTAAAACGTTTCCAAAAATCCTGAAAATAATTTTGGGCTCTGTTTAGAATATTTCCAATAGCAAACATTTATTTCCAGAATTATTTGAGCATTTAAATTATTTTATAGCATTTAAATGCCCAAATTCAAATACTTATGATTTAATTCAATGACCTTCTATTGACCTAGAAAATTGTGCACCAATTTTGCCAGAGGTTTTAACCCAAGACAAAGAGGATGAACTTTTTAGAAGGGCATTTCAGGTTCATTGAAAATAATTTTAGTAAACCCTAGTTGTTTCCAGGGGGGTGTTGGGGGTTTCTGCTTTCACCATTTCAAATTTAAGAGAAATTTAAACATGGTGCACACTCTAATGCTTGAACTAGCTAGGGTGTGACAAATCATGTGCGGGGTCTAATCTCCATGCCTTTGACATGACTGGGTGGAGACGTCGGGGCAGATTAACTGTCCGGCCCCTTTGCCCGAAGACACTGCGGGCGCTCTCCTGACGGAGATGCTGACTCCGGCTCCTTACAAGGTGCCGAAGAAGACCAAGAAGGCCAAGGGAACCCGAAAGAGTTCCCGACGCCAGGCGTCGTCGGACTCACCGTACGATGACTCCGCGGCGCCTCCCCCGAAGACGAGGAAGAAGAAGAAGATGCTCCCCCTCCAGTTGGGGGAGATAAGAAAAGGAAGGCTGCCCCAACTGATGGGGCCGAAGGGTCCAAGAAGGGAAGGACTCACCTTCCGGACAGTTCCACCGCCGCCGACGAAGGCGAAGACGAGTGGTTACCCAGGGCCAAGCCCCTGGGGAGATCGTAAGTATTCAGATACCAGAGTAACTCATAGCATTCCTTTGTCGCATTGCTTTCCCTAACACCGAACATGATTATGCAGGCCGCCATGAGCCAATATCGATGTATCATCGGACGGCTCCCTGGGCTCGTCGGACATGGATAGTGATCCAGTGCCGACCGCCACCTCCCCTCATCCTGCTAACGACGCCGAGGTGCTGTCTCACGAGGCACCGGGTTGAGGGGAGACAGTCCCGGAGGCGCCTCAAGGCGGCCTCCCGGACTCTGGGAGCCGAGGGGACAAGGCCCCTGAGAGCTCCGAGTTCGGCCCTCAGCCGAACACTGCGCCGGAACCTCTAGTGGTTCCGGGCTCGGGCAGGCGGCCTCCTTCTAAGAGGGGCGAGACACCTGTACCGGTGACCTCTGTCCATCCAGAGGTGCCGGACAATCTGCTGGAAGCGCTTCGCAGCGCTTCCATCGACGAGGAGCACCGCACTATTATGAGTGCGGTGATCCAGAAGGTTCAGTCCGCCAAGAGCGGATTAACTGAAGCTTGTGCCAGCCTTCTAACGGGCTTTGAGGTAAGTGTTAAAATATAGGAAAAATATTACCGCATAGACAGTAGCCCCTGATGCTCTGTTCGGTGTTCACAAAGAAAAGCCGAACAGGGGATCGAACAATATCGCAGGAGTCTAATTTAAGTATGTCAATATGCGTATGTAGGCTTCGCTGCTGGCCTCAGCCGCACTGACTGTGGAGGTCGCCTCACTGAAGTAGGACCTCGGGGGGTCCAAGAAAGAGCTCGGCCTTGCCAAGAGGCAGCTCGAGGAGAACAAGGGTAAGTAATACCCTGTCTATAGATATGTATATATATAAAAGAAGACGCGATTGCAAAATGACAGGATCATCGTATATTTGCCAGGGGCCACGACTGAGGTGGCAACCCTGAAGCAAGCGCTAACCAAGGTCGAAGATAAAGCGGCCAGGGAGCGCACCGAGCGGGAAAAGCAAGAGGCTCGTGTGGGCGAGGTGCAGCAAGAGCTCCAGGCTCTCGTGACGAAGCACGAGGCGTTGGAGCTTGACTCGAAGACGCGAGAGGCTGAGCTTGCCGCGGCTCTTGAGAGCGCAAAAAGTGCCAAGGCCGAAGCCCAAAAGGCCCTCCAGGAGATCGACGCAATGAAGAAGATAGCGGCGGGTAAGGCATTCTATATGCAGAGCAAGAATGTAAAAGTAAATTACCGATTACTTACCCAAATTCGGAGCTCTCCAGGAGGATTCACAGATTTGCCCCGCAGTGTGTCGGATGCCGCACAGTTTTACCAGGCCGAGGAGGGAAGCTCAACGGAGAAGCTGTTCTGGTCTCAGTATATTGAGAACGAACACCCAATGCCTCTGAGCGACCAGCTAAAGCAGCCGGTCGAGCTGCACAAGGCGGCCGAACAGGCCATGAAGGGCCTTATAGTCCGGCTGTGGCCTGGAGACGCCCTTCCGAACAGCTACTTCGGCCTGGTGAGGCAGCTTGTGGATGCCTGCCCACGGCTGGAGGTCGTCAAGCGGTCTGTCTGCATCGAAGGTGCACGCCGGGCTTTAGCCCGTGTGAAGGTGTAGTGGGCCAAGCTAGACGCTGTGAAGCTGATCAAGGAAGGGCCGCCGCAGGGCAAGGAGCATCGCACCCCCGAGATATATTATGAGGGTGTCCTGAAGGGTACCCGTCTTGTAGCGGACGAATGTTCAAAGGATGTAATATTTGAGTAAACATGCTCGTGTGGTCCTATATGATGAAAACTTGTTTCATATGCGCTATGCAACGCTTGTGTGAATTTAAAATATTACCTTCTGTTTGGCTGTTTATCCAATCTGAGAGATGGCTAGTCCTCGGCTTCTGCCCCCATGCCACGAGTGCTAGGGTGTTCGGGATAAACCTGAGCACTCTTGTTCCCATGTTTGGGTCCTTCGAGGGAGGTGCTCAGCACAACGAACAAGGCAACCGGACTAATAATGCTTTATCACTCTCACTTAGCCATAGAATTCTATAATTTTAAATTTCGGCGAAGCCCCTGGTATTCGGAAGGCCGAATTCGGGGCACGATACACGCCTTTAAGTCGGACAGGGCCGGCCACTCGCTCTAAGCAGCATAAGTCTTTAGGGACTCGAAAACCTCGCCGAACAGCGACCAGTCTCTCGCCTTATCATGACAGTCAGTTTTAGCTTTCTCTACTGAGGTGCTTTAGCCCAGTAGAACCGGGGCACAATCACAGTAGTTCTCCTAGCGCTACCTTAGCCGATAGAGCGGAACGTAAGGTACCAAAACATAGGAGCCGGGCAAACCCAACATTTGACCAAAGACATGATTCGGAGCTGATGCATATAATGCTATAAGTTCGGGGTGCCGCACTTGTGAAAGTGTTCAGACTTTTCACACCATATTGTGGGGTACGTAAGCCCCTGGTGTATTGGCCGTACCAAAGTGTACGGTTGCAAGGCGTCATTAATGAACACACACACACACACACATATAACAAGAATGCAATAATAGTCGTAATGTTATGCATTGTTTATTCAAAAAGGTGCGTTAAAGCAAAATGATACAGATGGTTCGATAAGCAAAGAGTAGGACTATGTCCCTTCCAAGGGCAAGCTGAGGAACAATATTAAATCAAATATTTCGCTCGTTATTGTAATCCACCTGGGAATTCCGTGGTGTGACGTAGCTTTCTGCCTCCTTGGTTGCTGCATCATGTGTTCGGCGATAGTGCTGCCGGACAAGGTTTCCAGAGATTAAGGTCCTGAAAAAGAGAAAAATAACCAAACGGGAAGCCCCTAGTGCGGTTTAAGCCGCGTCTTGGGGCGTGCTGCAGTGTGTCCCCCTCCCCACCTGTGCCCATGGTATTTTTAATGCGTAATTATGTATGCGTGGCACGAGTTTCGCCGTTCGGCTGGTACTGGGGTGGGGGCCGCATTGCTACGCGAGCTCAGATCGCGCCAGGCGGTCTAGTTGCCGATTGCTCCGAGCGCGCTTGAAGGTGTCCGGGTCTTGAAACGCCGAACTGGTGGATTGCCTTGAGAGGTTGCTTTGCACTTCTACTGCAAGGGCCGCGGTGTGCTCCTCCGTTCGGAGAGAGCGCTCTGTGTTTCCATTGACTGTAATAACCCCGCGAGGTCCTGGCATCTTGAGCTTGAGGTATGCATAATGCGGTACCACATTGAATCTCGCAAATGCGGTTCGCCCGAGCAGTGCATGATAACCACTGCGGAACGGGACTATATCGAAGATTAACTCTTCGCTTCGGAAGTTGTCCGGGGATCCGAAGACCACTTCCAGTGTAATTGAGCCTGTGCAATGGGCCTCTACGCCTGGAATGACGCCCTTAAAGGTCGTTTTTGTGGGTTTGATCCTTGAGGGGTCTATACCCATTTTGCACACTGTGTCCTGATAAAGCAGGTTCAGGCTGCTACCGCCATCCATAAGGACTCGAGTGAGGTGAAATCCGTCAATGATTGGGTCCAGAACCAGTGCGGCGAATCCGCCATGATGGATACTAGTGGGATGGTCCCTGCGATCGAAAGTGATCGGATAGGAGGACCATGGGTTGAACTTTGGGGCGACTGGCTCCAAGGCATATATGTCCCTGAGCGCACGCTTCCGCTCCCTCTTGGGGATGTGGGTTGCGTATATCATGTTCACCGTCCGCACTTGTGGGGGAAATCTCTTCTGTCCTTCGGTGTGTGGCTGCCGGGGCTCCTCCTCGTCATAGCTATGTGGTCCCTTGTCCTTGTTTTCGGCAATTAACTTGCCGGCCTGCTTGAACACCCAACAATCCCTGTTGGTGTGATTGGCTGGCTTTTCTGGGGTGCCGTGTATTTGACACAAGCGGTCGAGTATACGGTCCAAGCTGGACGAACCCGGCATACTTTGTTTGAATGGCTTTTTCCGCTGACCGGGTTTAGAGCCTTTGAATCCGGCATTGACTCCCGTATCCTCGTTATTATCGCTGTTAATGCGGTGCTTATGTTTGTTGCGACGTGACCTGCTATTGCCATCCTTGGTATCCGAAGTACCATGGTTCTTTGATATGTTATTACTGCGAGCCTGATACGTCCATTGTGCATCATGCTTTTATATCAATATTTATTGCATTATGGGCTGTTATTTAACTTTATGTCACAATACTTATGACTATTCTCTCTTATTTTACAAGGTTTACATAAGGAGGGAGAATGCCAGCAGCTGGAATTCTGGGCTGGAAAAGGAGCAAATATTAGAGACCTATTCTGCGCAACTCCAAAAGTCCTGAAACTTCATGGAACATCTTAAAATAAATAAAGAAAAATCCTCACCAAAGATGAAGGCCAGGGGGCCCACACCCTTCTCATGAGGGTGGGGGGCACCCCCCTAGGGCACGCCCCCTACCTCATGGGCCCCCTGGTGGCTCTCCGACGCCCATCTTCTCCTATATGAAGTCTTTCGATGGGAAAAAATAAAGAGAAACTTTTCGGGACGAGACTCCGCCGCCACGAGGCGGAACCTTGGCGGATCCAATCTAGAGCTCCGGCAGAGCTGTTCTGCCGGGGATACTTCCCTCCGGGAGGAGGAAATCATCACCATCGTCATCACCAACGCTCATCTCATCGGGAGAGGGCAATCTCCATCAACATCTTCACCAGCACCATCTCATCTCCAAACCCTAGTTCATCTCTTGTATCCAATTCTTGTCTCAAAGTCCGGGATTGGTGCTAGTAGGTTGCTAGTAGTGTTGATTACTCCTTGTAGTTGATGCTAGTTGATTTATTTGGTGGAAGACCATATGTTCAGATCCTATATGCATATTGACGGTGTCCTGGACTAGGGGGGACTCACCACGTCATATCCCGATCTATTAGATTGGGCCGAGGACCCCCATGGCCGTATACTCATAGGCCAGTTCGGATAGCTGCCGCACACAAGGAAGATTCCACAAGACTTGGCGATCAAGACAAGGACTCCTCCCCACCGGCGTATTCAGCTAGGACTCTTGTTATCCTAGGCCTCTGGTGCATTATATAAACCGAGGCCAGGCTAGTCGATAGATGATATACAACATACAATCATATCATAGGCTAGCTTCTAGGGTTTAGCCTCTCTGATCTCGTGGTAAATCTACTCTTGTACTACCCATATCATCAATATCAATCAAGCAAGACGTAGGGTTTTACCTCCATCAAGAGGGCCCGAACCTGGGTAAAACATCGTGTCCCCTTCCTCCTGTTACTATCCGGCCTAGACGCACAATTCGGGACCCCTACCCGAGATCCGCCGGTTTTGACACCGACATTGGTGCTTTCATTGAGAGTTCTGCTGTGTGTTCGGCAAAAGGTTGATGGCTCGCCGGCAGATCAACTGCGACTTCGGCATCTTCGTCACCAGCTCGACTGGTCACCTTGGTTTGACCAAGGACTACGCCCTACCTCCGATCGTCATGTTCGGATGAGGGCCTTTAGAAACATCAACTCCAATCTCTATCAAGATCATGGAGGAATCATCCAGGGAGCCCGGGGGCTCAACGTCAACATTGCCCTCGGGCGACCGTGCTGTTTTTTTGGACAGCAAACTTGTGTCCGCCGCCACCGCCTTCTCAACTGTCTTTTTAACGATCGCTTTGGTGGAATTGTGAAATTGAGTCTACAACAACCCTGGAAAATTTCGTCAAGTTCCGATGGAGAAATCTCTGGCAATCCACGATATACCGGAGCCCTATCAAATCTGGATGGGAATCTGGATGAGTTTAGGGCCTAGTGTCCAGCTTCTAGCTCGGACGTCCTTTGGAAGATCCAACCGTTGATCGGCTGTGGAATTCCTATATCTACCACCTCTCAAAATTTCAGCTCGATCCGACCGTCCAAACTCCGGGAACCTTCCGATTAGTGCATCACTTTTCGGATCTGTTTTCTGCGCGAAAACGAATCCGACCCGAGTTCGTCTTTTTTATGAACAGGATTTTGGACATCCCTTTTGAAGGAAGTTTTGTATGGGGTATTTTGTTTTGTTCCCGAACACATCCCACTAACTTTAAGATCTTTTGAACATGATCTTCAACATCATACTGCTGTCAAACCAGTCCGGCAATATTGCTCCACGGCTGTCGACCTGCGCTAGACACGTCGTCACTTTGTTGAGCCATGCTCAACTTCTTCGGATCATCATCTCGGCAAGCCGAACAAGAGTCCAGCATCGCGAAGGATAAATCATCACCAACATTGCCGCCCCACGGATTACACGGAGCGGGCATACCGGCATCGCCGCACGGTCGCTTCATCAAGCCAGCATCGACCACGTCACGACCTGCATCGGCAGGGCCGCGCTATTACTTCTTCAAGCTGGTATCCATCACGCCGACCTACTTCGACTCATCGGCTGACATCGAGTCTTCGACATCTCGGCTGGACCGGGGCTTCGCCATCTCTTCATCAACCTACTCTGGACACTTCGGCGTCACTAGCCGACCAGCTCCGTCGCATTAGCTGGACCGAGGGCTTTGCCTCGGCGAGCCAACCTTTGCCAGCATTGCCATGCCGTCGTTTTATCGCCCATCAGGCAATGGGTGTGCGGATCGAGTCCCAATTTTGGGAATCACCTTCCTTCGGATTGCTACAACAAATAAACCAGGTGCTATTAATTCAAGTATTTTTTTTGCTTGTTTGGGTTCATTTTTCCCAAGCAATTATTACTCTGGTTTGTCCATCATATGTACACAGGTCTATCAAATGGTGGCCGCATTAACAACAGTTGCATGGTGGTTCGGTCAGTTTCCGTACATAGTCCGGCGAACGCCGCATCCGAAGCTCGGACCGACCTGTGAATTCAGGCTTTGCCACGCCTTTACCACATCACGCCGACGCCCTGCATCGACATTGACTTCGGCGCCAGGCCATATTTCTTTTATTACTCACTTTGCATAAATTATTTATTATGCAACGATTTTTTTAATTATCATTATTACTATTATCTTCGGTTTGCACTATTTTTTGTGCACAGGAAAATGATCCGGGGACTTCGGCGTCACTCTGCCGGTCTGCATTGACCGTACTATGTCACCACTTCAGCGTGTCAAGCTCTCCGCTCCGCCACCTCGAGACCGGCTTGGGGGATGGAACCTTGTCCCGCATCAAGCTCGGACCGCGTCATCAATACCGAACACATTAACCAGCTAAGTCGCTTTCATGCTCAAAGCTTTAATTTCTAACTTGTGTTCGGCGACCAATCATTATACTTTTTTGGAAAAAAGTTGCTTGTAAAAAATTTCCTTGTCCAAACTTTGTTTGTGACGCATAAATTCAAATACCCAATTCACTTGGGGGCTTCCTTCATGAAGCTTTTCCTCTTGCATATGATTATACTTGTACGGCTTCGTTCCTTGTTCGTGTATTACGCCACAATATGAACCATATTGACTTAAGCGATTTGCAAGCTGGGTTGCCTCACTCCTGTGTTTACCCCTATGTTTCGGATTGTTCGGCTAGGGAGTAAAGGGAGCACCTCTGCGATTGTCACGATCGGGTCATCCGAGCCGGACCTCAGACTGGGTGAAACAGAAATCTAGTGCTCTTATAGTTTTCAATGATGGTCGGCACACAACGGAACTCATGAGTACAAAAAATCTATTGCACAAGTCTCATAATAGCAATGAGCACCGAAGAAAGGTATCAGTGGGGGTACTATTTTCTTCGAAGATGCTTCTTACACTTCGCAGTAATATAGCATAAGTTCCCTGAGCGCGCTTTTTTGTTACAACCTTATGGCCTGATTGCCTGGTTATTGGAAACACCGTCGATATTCTCGACAAATGGAGTACATAACACTTTTCGGTCCTTGACCGAAGAGGGAGAAGCCGACGGTCGGTTAAGACGCGTTTAAAGTTCAGTTGAACATAGATATGATATAAGTACTTCGGTACATGCAATCATTCTTTTACCCAAGTCACTTGGGGGCTCTTAAATTTATATGAGCCGTTTTATGATAAGTGTTCTTCTTCTTAGTCGTTGAAAAGTTTTATTATTATTATTATTATTATTATTATTATTATCTATCACTTCTTTTTTCGACACGAGCGTGTGGTTGCTAGCCGGGGAGCCTAATTTCTCTCTCAAAGCCGCTAGAGTTTAGTTTGCTAAACTGGCCTAATGAGAAGTACTCCGCCATCGGGATAGGAGGTTGAAGCCGTAGGCTAACCCACTTGAAGTCTTGAGATAGGATGTATCATGTTAAAGCACGACAGAAGCACTTCTTTTGCTAAGGCCAATTTTTGGATTGGCACCGAACACTTGATCTTGTTCGGACGTCAAGTTTTTACTGACGTTTTTTGGTTTTCCAAGCTTGTGGCACTTTTAAACTATTTGTGTGTTTTCAGCACAAGTCTCGCAGTGCAACGCCGGACACCTTTAGAGATTCGGCAAAAACATTCTCGGATATTGCTATATATGCATCGGTTTCGAATTGTGTCTTCGGTCAATAGTTGGGTTGCCCGGCTCCTGCGCTTGCCTCCTACGTTCTGTTTTGTTCGGCTAGGTGTGCAAAGGGAGAACCACTGCGATTGTGCTTCCAGCTCACATGGTTAAGCACCTCAGTGGAGAAAGCCGAAAACTGACTGTCACAATAAGCGTAAACTGGTCAGCGATCCGATGACGGTGTTAAATGACGGGCCATTCATAACAATGGCCGAAGTGTTTACGGCTTGACCTCCACTGTCGCCGAACACCACCGGGGGCTATTAACTGGCCTCCCAAACTAAATCCTCGATATTTTGCTCTTACATTGGAGCTGAGGTTTCATGATCATGCTTAGCATGACAACCCAAAGAAAGGAACCGATAGCGGGACTATTTTCTTTGGAAGACATTTCTTCTGTTAAATAGTAATATAACATATCTCTCTGCGTACCTTTGTTTATAAAACCGTATGGCCAGATTGCCTTGTTTGTTGTAAATCTTTGCCCTCATAAAGGCTTTATAAAGTAGGACAAACACTCCTCGGCTATTGGCTGAGGAGGTGGAAGCCGATGGTCGGTCAACAAAGTTTTGTACAATGCGGATCCAGCATTAATGACGTAAAGTACTTGGATACATAGAGTCATTACACATAATTTGTGATTTTACTATGGATATCAATCCTTAATTCAGCCACCCGTGCCCGCATTAAGGCTCGGGGGCTACTGGGCTTCGGGCTTATTATTCACAAATATTAAAGGGGCACATCGATCCCCTGATCTGGTATTGCCACCCGACCAGTGTCTCGGGGCTACTGCATTGCCTGTCCAATGCAGAAAATTTTAAGTGTAATACAGTTTCAGAGGAGATTTTGATCCTCAGGTTGGTCGGCCGCACCCAACCTGAGTCTCGAGGACCGAGCACGCCGCTTTTTGTGTCTCGAAGTATTCTGCCGAGCTAGGACTTGATCCTCAGAACGATTTTGCAAATCAACCTGAGTCTCAGCGGCTACTGGGATCAGTGGTCTTATGTCATCCTTCATGTGCATCTCGGGTTTTAGACCGATACCCACCTTGAGGGCTACTGGCTATATATCTCGGCAGAGAATAAATTGCACCAATCAAAAATATTGACAAAAACCAGCCCATATTCGGGGTGGTGCACCACCTCGGAAGCAGTCCGGCATAAAGCTCGGGCGCTAGTGGCTGGCTCCATAGAGGGCATTTCCGGCATTAAGCTCAACTAAACTCCTTCAAACTTCTTTGAACCAAGCTGATTTACGACACCTCGGATACAGTCCAGCGTTGGAGCCTGGATACATAGTCCGGCGTTGGAGCTCGGATACAGTCCGGCGTTGGAGCTCGGATACATAGCCGGCGTTGGAGCTCGGATACATTTCGGCGTTAGAGCTGGGAAGCGGTCCGGCATTGGTGCTCGGCTGCAAAGGATACCTCGAATGTAGTCCGGCGTTGGAGCTCGGACACAAGAGGACGCTGCCGCCCGGGAACAACTTCAAACCCGAGGTGTGGCATAAAAATAACAAGGCGTTGATAAAGGCCGGAAACTTAAAGGGGCTCCTCGGATACCCGATGTGTAAACTCGTCGAATGCATTTCGGCGATCCTCAAGATCGAAGATGAGAAGATTTGTTGAACCAGTTTTCAAGACCGACGACCGAAGATGAAGAACGGTTCGGTAGAGTCGAGGAGCATCCCTAACTTGAAGACCAGTTCAGGGGGCTATTGACGGTGTCCTGGACTAGGGGGGACTCACCACGTCATCTCCCGATCTATTAGATTGGGCCGAGGACCCCCATGGCCGTATACTCATAGGCCAGTTCGGACAGCTGCCGCATACAAGGAAGATTCCACAAGACTTGGCGATCAAGACAAGGACTCCTCCCCACCGGCATATTCAGCTAGGACTCTTGTTATCCTAGGCCTCTCGTGCATTATATAAACCGAGGCCAGGCTAGTCGATAGATGATATACAACATACAATCATACCATAGGCTAGCTTCTAGGGTTTAGCCTCTCTGATCTCGTGGTAGATCTACTCTTGTACTACCCATATCATCAATATCAATCAAGCAGGACGTAGGGTTTTACCTCCATCAAGAGGGCCCGAACCTGGGTAAAACATCGTGTCCCCTGCCTCCCGTTACCATCCGGCCTAGATGCACAGTTCGGGACCCCCTACCCGAGATCCGCCGGTTTTGACACCGACACATATTATTACCCCTCTGATTATGAACATGAATATGCTTTGTGAGTAATTACGTTTGTTCCTGAGGACAAGGGAGAAGTCTTGCTATGAGTAGTCATGTGAATTTGGTATTCGTTTGATATTTTGATAAGATGTATGTTGTCTAGCCTCTAGTGGTGTTATGTGAACGTCGACTACATAACACTTCACCATTATTTGGGCCTAGAGGAAGGCATTGGGAAGTAATAAGTAGATGATGGGTTGCTAGAGTGACAGAAGCTTAAACCCTAGTTTATGCGTTGCTTCGTAAGGGGCTGATTTGGATCCATATGTTTCATGCTATGGTTAGGTTTACCTTAATACTTTTGTTGTAGTTGCGGATGCTTGCAATAGAGGTTAATCATAAGTGGGATGCTTGTTCAAGTAATAACAACACCCAAGCACCGGTCCACCCACATATCAAATTATCAAAGTATAGAACGCGAATCATATGAACGTGATGAAAACTAGCTTGACGATATTCCCATGTGTCCTCAGGAGCGCTTTTCCTATTATAAGAGTTTGTTCCGGCTTGTCCTTTGCTACAAAAGGATTGGGCCACCTTGCTGCACTTTATTTACTTTTGTTACTTGTTGCTCATTACAACCTATCTTATCACAAAACTATCTGTTACCACTTATTTCAGTACTTGCAGAGAATACCTTGCTGAAAACCGCTTATCATTTCCTTCTGCTCCTCGTTGGGTTCGACACTCTTACTTATCGAAAGGACTACGATAGATCCCCTATACTTGTGGGTCATCAAGACTCTTATCTGGCGCCGTTGCCGGGGAGTGTAGCGCCTTTGGTAGGTGGAATTTGGTAAGGAAAAATTTATATAGTGTGCTGAAATTTACTGTCACTTGTTACTATGGAAAGTAATTCTCTGAGGGGCTTGTTCGGGGTATCTTCACCCCGTCCAGTAGAGCAAAGAGTTGCTCCTCAACCTACTGAACCTATTGAAAATGAAACTCCTTTTAAATTTCCTTCGGGTATGATGGAAAAACTGCTAGCTAACCCTTTTACAGGAGATGGAACAAAGCATCCTGATGAGCACTTAATATATGTGGATGAAGTTTGTGGATTATTTAAGCTTGCAGGTATACCCGATGATGTTGCTAAGAAGAAGGTCTTCCCTTTATCTTTGAAGGGAGACGCATTGATATGGTATAGGCTATGTGATGATATGAGATCATGGGACTATAAAAGATTGAAGTTGGAATTTCATCAAAAGTATTACCCTATGCATCTTGTTCATCGTGATCACAATTATATATATAATTTCTGACCTCGCGAAGGAGAAAGCATCGCTCAAGCTTGGGGGAGGCTTAAATCAATGTTATATTCATGCCCCAATCATGAGCTCCCGAGAGAAATAATTATGCAAAGTTTTTATGCTCGGCTTTCTGATAACAATCGCTCCATGCTCGATACTTCTTGTGCTGGCTCTTTTATGATGAAGACTAATGAATTCAGATGGAATTTATTGGATAGAATTAAATGCAACTCTGAAGATTGGGACCTCGATGAAGGTAAGGAGTCAGGTATGACAACTAAGTTTGATTGTATTAAATCTTTTATGGACACCGATATTTTCCGTAAGTTTAGCACTAAATATGGACTTGACTCTGAGATAGTAGCTTCTTTCTGTGAATCTTTTGCTACTTATGTTGATCTCCATAAGGAGAAGTGGTTTAAATATCATCCTCCCATAGAGGTAAAAGTAGCTGCACCTATTAAAGTTGAAGAAAAGACTGTCACTTATAATGATCCTATTGTTCCTACTTCTTATATTGAGAAACCACCTTTCCTTGTTAGAATAAAGGATCATGCTAAAGCTTCAACTGTTGTTCGTAAAAGCAATATTAGAACTTATACACCTCCTGAGCAAGTTAAAGTAGAACCTAATATTGCTTGTTAAAGATCTCTTGTCTGATAATATTGATGGGCATGTTATTCAGTTCGAAGGTGAAACTGCTAGAATTGCTAAACCTTGTGATAAAGATAAACATAGACCTGTCTTATGTTGGGGAACGTTGCAGAAAACAAAAATTTTCCTACTCGTTTCACCAAGATCCATCTAGGAGTTCATCTAGCAACGAGTCATCGGATGCATCTACATACCTTTGTAGATCGCGCACGGAAGTGTTCAAAGAACGGTGATGATGTAGTCGAACACGACGTGATCCAAATCACCGATGACCAAGCGCCGAACGGACGGCACCTCCGCGTTCAACACACGTACGGGACGGGAGACGTCTCCTCCTTCTTGATCCAGCAATGGGAAGGAGAGGTTGATGATGATCCAGCAGCACGACGGCGTGGTGGTGGATGCAGGGCGTCACCAGTAGCAGGGCTTCGCCTATACTACGAGAGAGAGACGTAACGGGGAGAGAGGGAGGCGCCAGGGGCTGGGTATGAAGTCCCTCCTCTCCCCCACTATATATAGGGGTGCTAGGGGGGGCGCGGCCCTAGTAGATGGAATCTACTAGGGGGGGCGGCGGCCTAGGGTGGGGGGCTTGCCCCCCAAGCAAGGGGGCGCCCCCTTTAGGGTTTCCCCTCAACCCTAGCCGCATGGGCCCTAGGGGTGGCGCCCCAGCCCACTATGGGCTGGGTTCCCTCCCACTTCAGCCCATGGGGCCCTCCGGGATAGGTGGCCCCACCCGGTGGACCCCCGGGACCCTTCCGGTGGTCCCGGTACAATACCGGCGACCCCGAAACTTGTCCCGATGGCCGAAACAGCACTTCCTATATATAATTCTTTACCTCCGGACCATTCCGGAACTCCTCGTGACGTCCGGGATCTCATCCGGACTCCGAACAACATTCGGGTTACTGCATATACATATCTTCACAACCCTAGCGTCACCGAACCTTAAGTGTGTAGACCCTACGGGTTCGGGAGACATGCAGACATGACCGAGACGACTCTCCGGTCAATAACCAACAGCGGGATCTGGATACCCATGTTGGCTCCCACATGCTCCACGATGATCTCATCGGATGAACCACGATGTCGAGGATTCAAGCAACCCCGTATGCAATTCCCTTTGTCAATCGATATGTTACTTGCCCGAGATTCGATCGTCGGTATCCCAATACCTCGTTCAATCTCGTTACCGGCAAGTCACTTTACTCGTACCGTAATGCATGATCCCATGACCAGACACTTGGTCACTCTGAGCTCATTATGATGATGCATTACCGAGTGGGCCCAGTGATACCTCTCCGTCATACGGAGTGACAAATCCCAGTCTTGATCCATGTCAACCCAACAGACACTTTCGGAGATACCCATAGTATACCTTTATAGTCACCCAGTTACGTTGTGACGTTTGGTATACCCAAAGCACTCCTACGGTATCCGGGAGTTACACGATCTCATGGTCTAAGGAAAAGATACTTGACATTGGAAAAACTCTAGCAAACGAACTATACGATCTTGTGCTATGTTTAGGATTGGGTCTTGTCCATCACATCATTCTCCTAATGATGTGATCTCGTTATCAATGACATCCAATGTCCATAGTCAGGAAACCATGACTATCTGTTAATCAACGAGCTAGTCAACTAGAGGCTTACTAGGGACATGTTGGTGTCTATTATTCACACATGTATTACGATTTCCGGATAATACAATTATAGCATGAATAAAGACAATTATCATGAATAAGGAAATATAATAATAATGCTTTTATTATTGCCTCTAGGGCATATTTCCAACAGTCTCCCACTTGCACTAGAGTCAATAATCTAGTTACATTGTGATGAATCGAACACCCATGGAATTCTGGTGTTGATCATGTTTTGCTCTAGGGAGAGGTTTAGTCAACGGATCCGCTACATTCAGGTCCATATGTACTTTACAAATCTCTATGTCTCCATCTTGAACATTTTCACGAATGGAGTTGAAGCGACGCTTGATGTGCCTTGTCTTCTTGTGAAACCTGGGCTCCTTGGCAAGCGCAATAGCTCCAGTGTTGTCACAGAAGAGCTTGATCGGCCCCGACGCATTGGGTATGACTCCTAGGTCGGTGATGAACTCCTTCACCCATATTGCTTCATGTGCCGCCTCCGAGGCTGCCATGTACTCTGCTTCACATGTAGATCCCGCCACGACGCTTTGCTTGCAACTGCACCAGCTTATTGCCCCACCATTCAAAATATACACGTATCCGGTCTGTGACTTAGAGTCATCCAGATTTGTGTCAAAGCTAGCGTCGAGGTAACCCTTTACGACGAGCTCTTCGTCACCTCCATAAACGAGAAACATTTCCTTAGTCCTTTTCAGGTACTTCAGGATATTCTTGACCGCTGTCCAGTGTTCCTTGCCGGGATTACTTTGGTACCTTCCTACCAAACTTACGGCAAGGTTTACATCAGGTCTGGTACACAGCATGGCATACATAATAGAACCTATGGCTGATGCATAGGGGATGACGCTCATCTCTTCTATATCTTCTGCCGTGGTCGGACATTGAGCTGAGCTCAATTTCACACCTTGTAACACAGGTAAGAACCCCTTCTTAGAATGATCCATATTGAACTTCTTCAATATTTTATCAAGGTATGTGCTTTGTGAAAGACCTATGAGGCATCTCGATCTATCTCTATAGATTTTGATGCCTAATATATAAGCAGCTTCTCCAAGGTCCTTCATTGAAAAACTCTTATTCAAGTAGGCCTTGATGCTGTCCAAGAGTTCTATATCATTTCCCATCAATAGTATGCCATCCACATATAATATGAGAAATGCTACAGAGCTCCCACTCACTTTCTTGTAAATGGAGGCTTCTCCATAAGTCTGCGTAAACCCAAACGCTTTGATCATCTCATCAAAGCGAATGTTCCAACTCCGAGATGCTTGCACCAGCCCATAAATCGAGCGTTGGAGCTTGCACACCTTGTCAGCATTCTTAGGATCGACAAAACCTTCCGGCTGCATCATATACAATTCTTCCTTAAGGAAACCATTAAGGAATGCCATTTTGACGTCCATTTGCCATATCTCATAATCGTAGAATGCGGCAATTGCTAACATGATTCAGACGGACTTTAGCTTCGCTACCGGTGAGAAAGTCTCATCGTAGTCAACCCCTTGAACTTGTCGATAACCCTTAGAGACAAGCCGAGCTTTATAGATGGTCACATTACCATCCGCGTCTGTCTTCTTCTTAAAGATCCATTTATTTTCTATGGCTCGTCGTTCAACGGGCAAGTCAGTCAAAGTCGATACTTCATTTTCATAGATGGATCCTATCTCGGATTTCATGGCTTCTAGCCATTTGTCGGAATCCGGGCCCGCCATCGCTTCTTCATTGTTCGAAGGTTCACCGTTATCTAACAACATGATTTCCAAGACAGGGTTGCCGTACCACTCTGGTGCGGAACGTGTCCTTGTGGACCTTCGAATTTTAGTAGGAGCTTGATCAGAAGTATCTTGATCATCATCATTAACTTCCTCTCTAGTCGGTGCTGGCACCTCAGGAACATTTTCTTGAGTTGCGCCATTTTCCGGTTCAAGAGGTAATACTTCATCAAGTTCTACTTTCCTTCCACTTACTTCTTTCGAGAGAAACTCTTTCTCCAGAAAGAGTCCGTTCTTGGCAACAAAGATCTTGCCTTCGGATCTTAGGTAGAAGGTATACCCAATAGTTTCTTTAGGGTATCCTATGAAGACGCATTTTTCCAACTTGGGTTCGAGCTTCTCAGGTTGAAGTTTCTTGACATAAGCATCAAATCCCCAAACTTTTAGAAACGACAGCTTAGGTTTCTTCCCAAACCATAATTCATACGGTGTCGTCTCAATGGATTTCGACGGAGCCCTATTTAAAGTGAATGCGTCAGTCTCTAAAGCATAGCCCCAAAAAGATAGCGGTAAATCGGTAAGAGACATCATAGATCGCACCATATCTAATAGAGTGCGATTACAACGTTCGGACACACCATTACGCTGAGATGTTCCCGGCGGCGTGAGTTGTGAAACTATTCCACATTTTCTTAAGTGTGTGCCAAATTCGTGACTCAAGTATTCACCTCCACGATCTGATCGTAGAAACTTGATTTTCCTGTCACATTGATTCTCAACCTCACTCTGAAATTCCTTGAACTTTTCAAAGGTTTCAGACTTGTGTTTCATTAAGTAGACATACCCATATCTACTCAAGTCATCAGTGAGGGTGAGAACATAACGATAGCCACCGTGAGCCTCAACACTCATTGGACCGCACACATCAGTATGTATGATTTCCAACAAGTTGGTTGCTCGCTCCATTGTTCCTGAGAACGGAGTCTTGGTCATTTTACCCACGAGGCATGGTTCGCATGTGTCAAATGATTCATAATCAAGAGACTCTAAAAGTCCATCTGCATGGAGCTTCTTCATGCGTTTGACACCTATGTGACCAAGGCGGCAGTGCCACAAGTATGTGGGACTATCATTATCAACCTTACATCTTTTGGTACTCACACTATGAATATGTGTAGCAATACGCTCGAGATTCATTAAGAATAAACCATTTACCATAGGAGCATGACCATAAAACATATCTCTCATATAAATGGAACAACCATTATTCTCGGATTTAAATGAGTAGCCATCTCGAATTAAACGAGATCCCGATACAATGTTCATGCTCAAAGCTGGCACTAAATAACAATTATTGAGGTTTCAAACTAATCCCGTAGGTAAATGTAGAGGCAGCGTGCCGACGGCGATCACATCGACCTTGGAACCATTCCCGACGCGCATAGTCACCTCGTCCTTCGCCAGTCTCCGTTTATTCCGCAGCTCCTGCTGTGAGTTACAAATATGAGCAACGGCACCGGTATCAAATACCCAGGAGTTACTACGAGTACTGGTAAGGTACACATCGATTACATGTATATCAAATATACCTTTGGTGTTGCCGGCCTTCTTGTTCTCTAAGTATTTGGGGCAGTTCCGTTTCCAGTGACCCTTCCCTTTGCAATAAAAGCACTCTGTCTCAGGCTTGGGTCCATTCTTTGACTTCTTCCTGGCAGCTTGCTTGCCGGGCGCGGCAACTTCCTTGCCGTCCTTCTTGAAGTTCTTTTTACCCTTGCCCTTCTTGAACTTAGTGGTTTTACTGACCATCAACACTTGATGTTCCTTCTTGACTTCTACCTCCGCTGATTTCAGCATTGCAAACAACTCAGGAATGGTCTTTTGCATCCCCTGCATGTTGAAGTTCATCACAAAGCTCTTGTAGCTTGGTGGAAGCGACTGGAGGATTCTGTCAATGACCGCATCATCCGGGAGATTAACTCCCAGCTGAGACAAGCGGTTATGTAACCCAGACATAGTGAGTATGTGCTCACTGACGGAACTATTTTCCTCCATCTTACAGCTGAAGAACTTATCGGAGACTTCATATCTCCCGATCCATGCATGAGCTTGAAAAACCATTTTCAGCTCTTCGAACATCTCATATGCTCCATGTCTCTCAAAACGCTTTTGGAGCCCCAGCTCTAAGCTGTAAAGCATGCCGCACTGAACGAGAGAGTAGTCGTCAACACGTGTCTGCCAAGCGTTCATAACGTCTTGGTTCTATGGGACGGGTGGATCACCTAGCGGTGCTTGTAGGACATAATCTTTCTTGGCAGCTATGAGGATGATCCTCAGGTTCCGGACCCAGTCCGTATAGTTGCTGCCATCGTCTTTCAGCTTGGTTTTCTCTAGGAACGCGTTGAAGTTGAGGACTACGTGGGCCATTTGATCTACAAGACATATTGCAAAATATTTTAGACTAAGTTCAAGATAATTAAGTTCATCTAATCAAATTATTAATGAACTCCCACTTAGATTAGACATCCCTCTAGTCATCTAAGTATTACATGATCCGAGTTAACTAGGCCGTGTCCGATCATCACGTGAGACGGACTAGTCAACATCGGTGAACATCTTCATGTTGATCGTATCTTCTATACGACTCATGCTCGACCTTTCGGTCTTCTGTGTTCCGAGGCCATGTCTGTACATGCTAGGCTCGTCAAGTTAACCCTAAGTGTTTTGCATGTGTAAAACTGTCTTACACCCGTTGTATGTGAACGTAAGGATCTATCACACCCGATCATCACGGCGTGCTTCGAAACGACGAACTTTAGCAACGGTGCACATTTAGGGGAGAACACTTCTTGAAATTGTTATGAGGGATCATCTTATTTACTACCGTCATTCTAAGTAAACAAGATGCAAAACATGATAAACATCGCATGCAATCAAATAATAAACGTGACATGATATGGCCAATATCACATAGCTCCTTTGATCTCCATCTTGGGGCTCCATGATCATCTTGTCACCGGCTTGACACCATGATCTCCATCATCATGATCTCCATCATCGTGTCTCCATGAAGTTGCTCGCCAACTATTACTTCTACTACTATGGCTAACGCGTTTAGCAATAAAGTAAAGTAATTTACATGGCGTTTCTCAATGACACGCAGGTCATACAAAAGAATAAAGACAACTCCTATGGCTCCTGCCGGTTGTCATACTCATCGACATGCAAGTCGTGATTCCTATTACAATAGCATGAACATCTCATACATCACATATAGATCATTCATCATTCATCACAACTTTGGCCATATCATATCACAAACCACTTGCTGCAAAAACAAGTTAGACGTCCTCTAATTGTTGTTGCAAGTTTTACGTGGCTGAATTAGGGTTCTAGCAAGAACGTCTTCTTACCTACGTTAAAGCCACAACGTGATTTGTCAACTTCTATTTACCCTTCATAAGGACCCTGTTCATCGAATCCGCTCCAACTAAAATGGGAGAGACAGACACCCGCCAGCCACCTTATGCAACTAGTGCATGTTAGTCGGTGGAACCGGTCTCACGTAAGCGTACGTGTAAGGTTGGTCCGGGCCGCTTCATCCCACAATGCCGCTGAAGCAAGAAAAGACTAGTAGCGGCAAGAAAGTTGACAAATCTACGCCCACAACAAATTGTGTTCTACTCGCGTAAGAAGAACTACGCATAGACCTAGCTCATGATGCCACCTGTTGGGGAACGTTGCAGAAAACAAAAATTTTCCTACTCGTTTCACCAAGATCCATCTAGGAGTTCATCTAGCAACGAGTCATCGGATGCATCTACATACCTTTGTAGATCGCGCACGGAAGCGTTCAAAGAACGGTGATGATGTAGTCGAACACGACGTGATCCAAATCACCGATGACCAAGCGCCGAACGGACGGCACCTCCGCGTTCAACACACGTACGGGACGGGAGACGTCTCCTCCTTCTTGATCCAGCAAGGGAAGGAGAGGTTGATGAAGATCCAGCAGCACGACGGCGTGGTGGTGGATGCAGGGCGTCACCCGTAGCAGGGCTTCGCCTATACTACGAGAGAGAGACGTAACGGGGAGAGAGGGAGGCGCCAGGGGCTGGTGTATGAAGTCCCTCCTCTCCCCCACTATATATAGGGGTGCTTGGGGGGGCGCCGGCCCTAGTAGATGGAATCTACTAGGGGGGGGCGGCGGCCTAGGGTGGGGGGCTTGCCCCCCAAGCAAGGGGGGCGCCCTCTTTAGGGTTTCCCCTCAACCCTAGCCGCATGGGCCCTAGGGGGGTGGCGCCCCAGCCCACTATGGGATGGGTTCCCTCCCACTTCAGCCCATGGGGCCCTCCGGGATAGGTGGCCCCACCCGGTGGACCCCCGGGACCCTTCCGGTGGTCCCGGTACAATACCGGTGACCCCGAAACTTGTCCCGATGGCCGAAACAGCACTTCCTATATATAATTCTTTACCTCCGGACCATTCCGGAACTCCTCGTGACGTCCGGGATCTCATCCTGGACTCCGAACAACATTCGGGTTACTGCATATACATATCTTCACAACCCTAGCGTCACCGAACCTTAAGTGTGTAGACCCTACGGGTTCGGGAGACAAGCAGACATGACCGAGACGACTCTCCGGTCAATAACCAACAGCGGGATCTGGATACCTATGTTGGCTCCCACATGCTCCACGATGATCTCATCGGATGAACCACGATGTCGAGGATTCAATCAACCCCGTATGCAATTCCCTTTGTCAATCGATATGTTACTTGCCCAAGATTCGATCGTCGGTATCCCAATACCTCGTTCAATCTCGTTACCGGCAAGTCACTTTACTCGTACCGTAATGCATGATCCCGTGACCAGACACTTGGTCACTCTGAGCTCATTATGATGATGCATTACCGAGTGGGCCCAGTGATACCTCTCCGTCATACGGAGTGACAAATCCCAGTCTTGATCCATGTCAACCCAACAGACACTTTCGGAGATACCCGTAGTATACCTTTATAGTCACCCAGTTATGTTGTGACGTTTGGTATACCCAAAGCACTCCTACGGTATCCGGGAGTTACACGATCTCATGGTCTAAGGAAAAGATACTTGACATTGGAAAAACTCTAGCAAACGAACTATACGATCTTGTGCTATGTTTAGGATTGGGTCTTGTCCATCACATCATTCTCCTAATGATGTGATCTCGTTATCAATGACATCCAATGTCCATAGTCAGGAAACCATGACTATCTATTGATCAACGAGCTAGTCAACTAGAGGCTTACTAGGGACATGTTGGTGTCTATTATTCACACATGTATTACGATTTCCGGATAATACAATTATAGCATGAATAAAGACAATTATCATGAATAAGGAAATATAATAATAATGCTTTTATTATTGCCTCTAGGGCATATTTCCAACATCTTAGGCGTGCCTGTTATTTCTGTTAAAATAGGAGATCATTGTTATCATGGCTTATGTGATATGGGTGCTAGTTCTAGTGTAATACCTATTGACTTATGTGAAGAAATTAAGAATGAAATTGCACCTGTTGAGTTAGAAGATATTGATGTTACTATTAAACTTGCCAATAGAGATACTATTTCACCAATTGGAATTGTTAGAGATGTTGAAGTCTTGTGTGGGAAAACTAAATATCCTGCTAATTTTCTTGTTCTTACTTCTCCGCAAGATAGCTTTTGTCCCATTATATTTGGTAGACCCTTCTTAAATACTATCAATGCTACCATAGATTGCACTAAGAATGTTGTTACTGTTGGCTTGGATGATATGGTTCATGAGTTTAATTTCTCTAAATTTAGTAAACAACATCGTGAGGAAGAATTACCTAGTAAGGATGAAATTATTGGTCTTGCTTCTATTGCCGTACCTCCTAGTGATCCTTTAGAACACTATTTGCTAGACCATGAAAATGATATGTTCATGAATGAAAGAAGGGAAATAGATGAAGTATTCTTTAAACAGGAACCTATTCTGCAACACAATTTGCCTGTTGAAATCTTAGGGGATACTCCTCCACCCAAGGGTGATCCCGTGTTTGAGCTTAAACCTTTGCCTGATAATCTTAAATATGCTTATCTTGATGAAAAGAAGATATATCCTGTTATTATTAGTGCTAAGCTTTCAGAGCATGAAGAAGAAAGATTATTGAAAACTCTGAAGAAGCATCATGCTGCTATTGGATATACTCTTGATGATCTTAAGTGCATTAGTTCCACTCTATGTCAACATAAAATAAATTTGGAAGCAGATGCCAAACCAGTTCGTGATCCTCAACGACGTTTGAATCTTAAGATGAAAGAAGTGGTAAGAAAAGAAATACTAAAGCTTCCGGAGGCAGGTATAATCTATCCCGTTGATGATAGTGAGTGGGTAAGTCCTGTCCATTGTGTCCCTAAGAAGGGAGGTATTACTGTTGTTCCTAATGATAAAGATGAATTGATTCCACAACGAATTATCACAGGTTATAGGATGGTAGTTGATTTCCGCAAATTAAATAAAGCTACTAAGAAAGATCATTACCCCTTACCTTTTATTGATCAAATGCTAGAAAGATTATGCAAACATACACACTATTGTTTTCTAGATGGTTATTCTGGTTTCTCTCAAATACCTGTGTCGACTAGAGATCAATCAAAGACTACTTTTACATGCCCTTTTGGTACTTTTGCTTATAGACGTATGCCTTTTGGTTTATGTAATGCACCTGCTACCTTTCAAAGATGCATGATGGCTATATTCTCTGACTTTTGTGAAAAGATATGTGAGGTTTTCATGGACGACTTTTCCGTCTATGGTTCCTCTTTTGATGATTGCTTAAGCAATCTTGATCGAGTTTTGCAGAGATGTGAAGAAACTACTCTTGTCTTGAATTGGGAAAAGTGCCACTTTATGGTTAATGAAGGTATTGTCTTGGGGCACAAAGTTTTTGAAAGAGGTATTGAAGTTGATAAAGTCAAGGTTGATGCTATTGAAAAGATGCCATGTCCCAAGGACATCAAAGGTATAAGAAGTTTCCTTGGTCACGCCGGATTTTATAGGAGGTTCAATAAGGACTTCTCAAAAATTTCTCGGCCTCTGACTAATTTATTGCAAAAAGATATACCATTTGTCTTTGATGATGATTGTGTAGAGGCATTTGAAATACTTAAGAAAGCATTAGTCTCTGCACCTGTTGTTCAGCCACCTGATTGGAACCTACCCTTTGAAATTATGTGTGATGCTAGTGATTATGCTGTAGGTGCTGTTCTAGGGCAAAGAGTTGATAAGAAATTAAATGTTACACTACAAAAAAAATGCACTTCCGTGATGATACGTGTTTGTCACAGTAGGTCACGTTTTCTGTCATGCATGTACATCCATGACAAATTTATGACATAATCAAGATAGTCATACCTGTGCTGTCATAGAAGTGTTCCATGACATTGCCAAAATTATCATCACGGAAGTGTCCACTTCCATGACGATAAATCGCGCGTCACAGAAGTGCTTTCGTCAAGGGTGACCGACACGTGGCATCCACCGTAATGGAACGCCATTAAGCTATCGGGTCGGATTTTGGATCCGATAACCCGTTAACAGCCACGACCAATGCCGATTTTCCACGTGTAAAATTCTCATTGGCTGAGGGATCCAACGGGCGAGATGGGCCTATGATATGTTGACACGTGGACCGGCCCAAAAGTGGCCCACAAAAATGAAATGGGCTGGCCCAACCGAAGGCCCATAAGATTTAGCGGACCATAATGGGCCGGCCCAGCTAAAGGCCCACAAAATTTAGCGGACCATAATGGGCCGGCCCAGCTAAAGGCCCACATGATTTTGCAGACCATAATGGGCTGGCCTAGCTAAAGGCCCACAAGATTTTGCGGACCATAATGGGTCGGGCCAGCTAAAGGCCCACAAGATTCTGCTGACCATAATGGGTCGGCCTAGCTAAAGGCCCAACATTCTCTTTCAAATCGGCCCGTTAACGGCCTGTCCTAAACTTGTCATCAACGCGGCCCATGGTCACTTCTAGCCCGTTAACAGTCCACTAAGTAATTAGGCCGAATTACGGCCCGGTGTATTTCCGGCCTGTTAATGGTCCGGCTTCATTTGGGCCCATTTACAGGCCATCAAAACTTTCGGCCCATAAACGACCGTGAAGGATTTGGGTCATATTCGGCCATGTCTGACATTCGGCCTGTTAGAGGCCCACTATAGCTTTGGGCCACTTTCGTCCTGTTGTCATTTTTGGCCTGTTAAAGCCGGACGTAAACCATGGGCCATATGTGGCCCAACGTCATATCAGGCCCATTAACGGCCCATATAGAAATGACGATAATCTAGCCTGACTGAAGTTCTGGCCTGTTAAAGGCCCGTGTATTAGGTCGGCGCATTTACGGCCGGTCCGAATTTCGGCCTGTTAAAGTCTAGTGGGTTATTTGGCACAATCAGGGCTCAATCTCACTTTTGGTCTATTAAAGGCCCATGTATTTTATGGGCTCGAGATATTTACACCTGTAAACGGCCTATTTTTACTTGAGGGCCCAGATTATGTTTAGGCCTGTTAAAGGCCCACTATGGGCACATGCCTACCAGAAAAATATGAAAACTTATGCTGATTTAGGCCCAGATATTTTTAGTGGGCTACATGCCAATTTCGGCCCGTAATCGTTTTTAGCCCAATTGGAATGGGCCCGACGAATGATGGCTTGTTGGGCTCCTACGAAGCTTTCGGCCGATTACATTACTAAGATAAACCTACACTATACAAAAATAGCATCGTAATTACTGCAGCCTAAGGCAGCATCATAAATGTTGTATCACAACAAAATAAATTCCAACCATACAACAAAAGGCCTGTTGGCATAAAGTTTACAGTCCTTCCAGATAAAAGCACCATCATATGTATAGAAGCACAAATCATTTGACCTGAGTGCTAATGTTTCAGGCTGTAGAATCTGATGGAGCAGCACGATCTCCACCTTTTTTCCGCCATTGCTCTTGAACAACAAAGCGAATGTCTGATAGTCTGGTTTCAAAACCATTCATATCTTGACGACATTTCTCAACCACTATTCTTGTTTCCGAAACAACGTCCATTAGGGATTGGACTTGTGTCTGGAGCACAGATATATCACTTTGTCTAGCAGGAAGATTTTGTTCAGTAGGCGATTTGGACGAGGTTACCTTGACAACCAACCCAGAATTACGCTGGAAGGTGCTTTTTGCACTGTTAGTGGAGAGATACTGACGCACTGCAGCAAGAGGTGACATTGTGCGTGTAGTAGCCTCGTCACCTTCAGGTGGTTGTGGCTGTTCAATCATTTGTTCCATACCTTCCTGAAAGTTTGAACTTGTAGATTAGTGTACCAGATAAGTTACTAATGAGACAAAAACAAACAAAGTAGGTTAAATGTTTATACATAACTTATTTTGGTGAAATATTGTAATACATTAGCATGTATTGTAGTGCCAACTACATAATAAAATCACTTTCGGAACATATGTCCATGTAGCATGCCTACTGTATTGTCTATTTCCTCACATTCGTTGACATCTAAGGATAAAGAGACATGGTTTAAAGTAGGATGAACATAATATGACATCATTCATATCATGGGCAAACAGATATAAAACAAACAGGCTATTTTATCATTGTGTGCGCACGTGAACATAACAACTAGATTATAGATCAAGACCAAAAGAATATCCTTCATCTCTTTTAAACCATGTAAGGTGAAATGATACGTTAAGACAACTGTGAATAAAAGTGAACAGAGTAACTGACATTGGCTGCAAACCAAGTAGTTAAATGAACACATCACAGTACCAATCAGTTCAAGGCAGCAGGAGTAAGGACTTACAACAACGGCTTGAACTGGTGTGCTCATGCCCTTCATCTTGCTGGTGTGGCAATCCTTGAAGATTTGCACTGCATTTGGTTCAGGCTCTTTTTGGTTCGCACGGGATTTCCTCAGTATTTGGAACAAGTCAATATAGATACGATAATATGGAACAAAAAAAAGAAGGAAGTAGCAGCTATTTACAACAGCCTCGCAGTGTGCAATATAGCTACGAGATCCTGTGGTCTGTTGGAATTTCACTTTAGAATGGTTGGTTTTGTTCTTCAAACAGTTAGCCTAGAAGAAGATACACTTGTAAGGCACATACATAAATACAAGTTCAATATGTGGTCTGATCAAATACATATAGCCTACCTGATACTTTGGATCAGACCAGTGTTTAACGAGGGTTGTCCAGTCTTCATCTGTAATATATTCCACTGGAGATGTTTGGGCGATTTCATTGTTAGCCTTGCCTTCAAAGTGAGATTTTCTAAGGTGGTACCGATATTGTCGCAGAGCAGACTAAAAAATATGAGTGCATGCTTGTCTAGTTGCATCATCTTTCGGATCCAACTTGAACCTCATCTGTTGAAAAAAGAATGTGAGTCTTATTAGGAGGAAGCTAGAAAGTATGGGACAGAGCAAGACAATATTACTAATTGCGATGAATAACATTACTTACGGATAAATGGTCAAGGAAGGTGTTAAACTGGGTATTGTCTTTCTCATTCCTGTACTGGATCCACGTTGGGAGGATACGTGCATGACACCTAACGGCAACGGCTGCCTCTGATACTAACTTGGCTGACTCTGTAGCATCACGTGGCCTTTTTAAACCTGCCTCAAAATGGATCTCCATTCTTCCTCCTTTAGATTTTGTTAATCTGTCAAGCATTATCCCTGATGTCTGTTTCCGCTTGCGCCATGGTGCTAGTTCAACAACGAATATGGAAAGTGTTAGTGTACATCAAACTGTGAGAGTACATATAAAGGAGCATGCAACTGCAACTTGACTCGGTCAGGTACCGTCTTGGTGTTGATGCTCATGAGGTTCATCTGATCTTGCCAAGTCTTGTTGTGTCAGCAGTGCTTCAGAAGTAGTGTTAGGTGTGAAGGCAGCTTGGGAAGTGGCCAGTTCCGGAGCAAACGATCGAGTAACTGGTTGAGATGCTGGTACAGTTGAAGCGGATGCTGCAGCTGGTGGAGCAGGTGATACTGTGTTTGTAGATTTAGTCGGTGGACTTGGACCTTCTACTGCACTATAAGTACCAGCAGAATCTCGACGGCAGAACCTTTTCTGTTTCACCGGACGAGTAACAGCACTCCCTACTATATTATTTTCCTTGCTCTTTTTTGACTTTGCCATGTCAAGCTGTACCCACAACACAAAAGAATAAAATCACTCTTTAGAACTCATTGATGCATGATAAAGACAAGCAATACTTTAATGTAAGACAACCGTATGAGGATGGAATATGTAAGAAAAACAGGACGGCATGATATATTCACAGCTACGATGTGCAAACTAAGCAGAAAGATTTTCAAGAAAATAGAAGTAATGCAAGCTAGACACCATATGAAAGATGCAACCAATATTACTCTGCCAAGTTAAACGTGTCTTGTCATAAGTGGCAATTCGAAAAATTAGAAGCAGTACAACATAGAAATCAATGCAAGATGCAACCACTATCAAACTGCCATGTTAAAAGCGTCCAATCATGAGTGACTGATGCGGGATACACAACAGCAGTACTTTGATGTAAGAATATGGTATTATAGATAGATGCAGTGTATTCTAGACACAGAGAGCCATGTCATATGCACATGTATAACATATAAACTCAGCAGGTGCAATTTAATCAAAATAGAAGAAATACAGGCTAGACAACATATACAACATGAAACCAATTATCACACTGTCAACTTAGAGCAAGCACCTGTGATGGTGGAGTACGGGAGATGAACTCATCATATAGACTTGGGACTTCAACTTCATTAGCAGTAGCAGTGGCAAATCTAGAGAGTCTCTGTTTGCGTCGGTGCGGAGGACCACCAACATCCCCTAACTTACTCTTTTCCTTCCTATTTTCTGATATTGCCTTATGAAGTCAAAACCACAAGAAGATGAATAAAATTAGCTCAGCATAACTGGTTGATGCATGATACAGACGAACACTACTTTGATGTAAGGCAAGCGCAGGATAGGAGGATGGAATATATACAAAAAAGACAGCGTTTCATATTCACACGTACGATAGCGTGTCTTATGGGTAAGTAATCGTTCCAGGTATAAGTTGTAAGCTACGCAAATGCAATTCAACATAATCAGAAGCAATACAAACTAGACATCATATGGAAAATACAACCACGTATAACAGTTCCAAGTAAGAGCAAGCACCGGTGATGGTGGAGTAGGGGAGATGTGCTCATCATGTACATGTATGTTCTAGAAACAGGAACACGTGTCATATTCACAGGCATTATGTGTAAAGTAAGCAGATGCAATTCAAGTTAGAAGCAATACAAGCTAGACATCATACGCAACATGCAACCACATATAATAGTGACAAGTTAGAGCAAGCACCTGTGATGGTGGAGTAGGGGAGTCATCATCTACACAGCTACGTTGACTGTCCAGCCTTGTGTTGTCTTGCGAATCTTGTTGGGAGGATGGCGGAGTAGAATCTCTAGAGACCCCCTGTTTGAGTTGCTCTGAAGGACCACCATCATCCACTGCCAGACTAATTTCCTTCAGCTGTAATGATTTTGCATTGTGAAGTCAAACCGATAAGAAAAAGGGATTAGAAACACTACAAGACACCATATGGAAGGTGCAATCAATATCACTCTGCTAAGTTAAAATTGTCTCGTCATAGGTGGCGTTCATCAAACTAGAAGCAATACATGCTAGAAATCATATTCAAGATGCAAACCAATATCACACTGCCAACTTAAAGGTGT
Organism: Triticum urartu; assembly: GCF_003073215.2. NCBI lineage: Eukaryota > Viridiplantae > Streptophyta > Magnoliopsida > Poales > Poaceae > Triticum > Triticum urartu. Next base: position 615,994,204 of record NC_053028.1, read on the forward strand.
CCCATCATAAGTGACTGATGCAGGATACACAAGAAGAGTAGTTTCATGTAAGAACATGGTGTGATAGACAGATATAGTATGTACCAAAAATAGGAAAGCGTGTCATATTCACATGTATCATGTGTAAGCTAAGCAGATGCAGTTTACACTAATTAGGAGCAATACAAGCTAGACACCATATGCAACATGCAACCAGATATCACACTGCCAAGTTAGAGCAAGCACCTTGGATGGTGGAGTAGGGGAGCGGAGACTTGGACCTTGTAATGCACTATCAGTACAAGGAGAATCGGTACAGATGCTCCGTTTACGTTGCTGCAGAGGACCACCATCATCGCCTTCCTTACTCTTTTCCTTCCTCTTTCTTGATTTTGCCTTATCAAGTCAAACCCATAAAAAAGGAATAAAATTTGCTCTTCAGAACTCATTGATGCATGATACTGACGAACACTACTTTCATGTAAGGCAGCCGCATGATAGGAGGATGCAATATGTATGAAAAACAGGACGGCGTGGCATATTGACATGTATGATGTATAAAGTGTAAACTAAGCACAAGGTGCTTGAACTTGTTAGAATCGATGCAAGCTAGAAACCATATGAAAGATGAAACCAATATCACTCTGCCAAATTAAAAGGGTGCCCTAACAAATGTATTTGACCAAATTAGAAGCAATACATGGCAACAAGCTAGAAATAATATGCAATATGCAACGAATAAAGGTGACTCATCGTAAGTGATTGATGCAGGATACAGAAGAGAGGTAGTTTCATGTAAGAACAAGGTTAACACATAGATGTAGTGTGTACCAAAAATAGGAAGGCATGTCATATTCACATGTATAGTGTGTAAACTAAGCAGATGCAATTTACCCTAATTAGAAGCATTACAAGCTAGACACTGTATGCAACATGCAACCACATATCACACTGCCAAGTAAGAGCAAGCACCTGCGATGGTGGTGTGGGGGAATTGCGGTGATCAACTAGAGAGCTATGTTGACTATCTTCATTTTAGCCTTGTTTTTTCTTGAGAATCATGTGGGGAGGATGACACTGCACTCTTTAAACGAGTATGGGGTCTCACAGTAACCCACCCGGGTGACTGTCTCATCATAAGTGATTGACGAGGGATACAAAAGAGCATTAGTTTGATGTACGAACATGGTTAATAGACATATGTAGTATGTATCGGAAACAGGAAGGCATGTCATTATCAAAGGTATAATGTGTAAAGCAGATGCAATTTAACCAAATTGGAAGCAATACAAGCTAGACACCATATGCAACATGCAACCACATTTGACAGCGCGAAGTTAAAGCAAGCACCTGGGATGGTTGTGTGTGGCAATTGAGATCATCAACTGCAGAGCTACGTTTACTGTCTCCAACTGCTGACACTGCACCCGTTAGAGCGCTGGAACGCTTAGTGCTTATCTTCGAATTACACTGGAGCGACTTCTGTCTTTTCTTTTCTGCATTCATCAACACTGCGTCAGAGTCTGAAATACCCATGCATAAAAAACAATAGTGTGAGTATGGGTGAAGTGTGTGCACAATTAGTACAGTGTAAAGGTAGCAGATAGCAGGTCGGTGAGAAATAAATGACAGGAGACATATGATAGCTCTACAACATGCATGGCACACTAAATTACTACAGGATTCTATGAAAATATCAGTCGACTGAAAGCAAATAGGTCAGTCCATTTTTTCTGCACCGTCTGATGTACAAAGAACGGGCAGATCGCCTTCATCTACCTCCAGCCAGTTAGTGTTGACGATCTTCCTCGAAACGCCAGCGACCACCGGCCCAGTATTCCTCCCCTGCCTGCGCCCTCCCCTCGACCTCACCGCACTGCCGTGCTTGGCACCGCCCCCCGGCCATCCATTCAAGCCCCGCCGACCTCCAGATCGGGCGCAAGCAGCTCCTGCGCCCCACACCCTGCTTCCCCGGGGAGCAGGCAGACTAGGTGCTCCGCGCGCCTAAGCGGGTGCTGCTTCTTTTAATTGCGGTTCGACTGACCCTGAATTGAAATCCAGGCGGGCTACTGACCTCTAGCAAAGGTGAAATAGTAAAAGGGAGGAAACCTTGTGCATTTAGTATCACGAAGAAGATGCAGTAAGAAGCGCTCAACTAGTTTTTTTCGTGGGATGAATACGGTGTGAGCGGAGACGTAAGATTTGCACGAATATGGGAAGAGGAGTACCTCTTTCTGCTGGCAGTGCTGTGTCCTCCTTCTGTTTTTCCGACAATCTTCTTGTTGTTCGCCGGAAACCAGAAGTTGTGGAGGACGGTGCAGCCTTGGACGAACCCATGGCCAAGTTGTTGAGTGTGGTGCGGTGGCCGTCTGTCGGCGGCGGGGAAGCAGATCCGAGGTGGCGAACGACGGTGTAGCGGGAACAGCTCCGGTGCGGTGGACGGTTGCGACAGTGGAGCCGCAACAGTGAGGCGCAGGACAGTGTGGTCGGAGTGGTTCTGGTACGGCGCACGTCGGCGTCGGCGTCGTGGAGGCAGCTCTGCCTCGGCTTCAGCTGCTAAGTCCTTGAGGGCGTTGCGGTTGCGGTTGCGTTGGACGACGACGTCGGGGTACCTGTCGGGGATATACCCCGCGGTATGATCCGGTTGGAGTTGTAAACCGGCTGGGACTTGGTAAACCGGCGGATGATAAACCGGCGAAGAGTTAAGACAGAGAGTCAAGACAGATGGCTAAGACAGACGATAAACCGGCTGGTGTTAAACCGGCAGACGATGTTAAACCGGCAGACAATGTTAAACCAGCAGACGTTAAGAGGCCCAGGAAGGGGAGTCAAAATAGTTTAAGTTAAAGTTCGAATTGGACTCCACATGTAACCCGCCCCTTCAACATATATAAGGAGGGGCAGGGCTCCTCAAAGGGGGACAAGCTACAAGCAATAAGAAACAATCTTAGGGCTAGACACAAAGAGGAGAGCCGGTTTACGGCGACTCCCTCGTGATGATAATGAGACCTAGCCTCAAACAGCATGTAGGGTTGTTACCGGATGATGTTTCCCGGGGCCTGCACACAGTGGTGTTGAGTTCTTGGAGGGATCTTTTCTACGGCTCAAGAAGTTTGCAATTTTTCGAGATAAAGAAGAGTCGGCAACAAAGGAGTTATATTGTTTCAATATTAAGCAGTCAGAGCACCAAAATACAAGATTTGTCCAAAGTCAAAAACAATGAGGATCGCGGTTTCTTCGTAGCTACTATCCGGCGGTTTGTATGATCACTTTTGATCTGCCGGGATGAACTGAAGCTTTATCCAATCCGGCATGTTGCATTACTACTGTACCGTACCTATGAGTTTTCAGAGCATCCGAGGGTATCAACTGGTAGCTGCTGATCGCTACCTAGGATAAAGATGACGAGGGTTGCGTACTGCGTGCAGCTGTGACCTCGCGATCCATTAAACCGGATCTATTTTTGCTACACCATTGTCAGAAGCTGGAACAGAGAAATTTTCCTGTGGCGCTGCCGCCGGGTTACTACGAACCCTATCTCTGTTTTGAGATAGGATGAAAAAATTACGCGTAAAGCAGATTGCGTCCGAGCCGCTGATGTATGCAAGTTCGCTTCAAATCTCAAAGTTTGGGAAGCGAACAATCCGATGAAGCTATTTACGTCCTCATGGGAAGACCCAAATCACCGCTTAGGGTCAAAGTACTAATTCAGCCAGTACATCTCACGTGTTGGACGGAAGCCAAGGTGAAGATGAAGACAAGCCATCACATCAAATTGCCAGGGTATTAGATGCCAGTACCAGCGCTCAGATCCTCAAGGAAAAATTACTATGAGAGAGAGAGAGAGAGAGAGAGAGAAACAGGCCATGACCTGGTCTGTCCAACGGGTTACGATTCGGAAGCAACCTCCGCTGCGACCTCACTTCGCGGCGCCTCTGCCGCCAAGTTAAGCCGGCCCTGCCGCCTCAGGTCAACACCGAGCCACGCCCGGCTAAGACATCTACGACCCGAAGCAGATACCGCCACAAACCGGGATTCTGCTCCGACCGGTTTATTGCCGCCTTGCCGGGTCACTGCCGATGCCTCAAGACTGATTTTGCTACAGCCGTCAGCCCCGCCTCATCTTCAGCCGTGAGGCGCCCGGTATCGTGGCCGCGTCTCGCTCCGGCTAGAGCCGCCGCGTCGCCGGCCTCTGACTCTACTCTTCTCCAACCTGTCAGCTCCGTTTCTGCTATGCTCTGGACTACTCATGCCAAACCGACTTGACGGATCCAACCCGCCGGCTTCAGCTGCGCCTCCAACCTGCCGGTCTGCGGTTTTCTGAGTCACTGTCCGCGGTCCCTTTAAGCCACCGAGCTGGTTCGCTTCAGGACCGGCCGCCCGCTTCACCACCTCTGCGAGAGGCGCGACGGGTCGCCGGTTTCCACCTCTGCTGCCTCGCCCCGCCAGTCAAACGCCGTTCGAGTGTTGTGCTGTGCTGGCTTGCTCCCCTGACTCAAACCGCCGCCAGCTTGTCCCTCTGCCGCTCCACGTTGCTGCTGTTGAAACGCCCCGGCCGAAGGCAACCCGTGAACCGCTGCCTTGACCTACTGTCGCCGCGCGGTCTGGTCGCCTCCATCACCACGCGTCAAACCGCCCGGGCATGCCAATGCGGTCACGTCGCCACCACCGCGGACATGCGACCATCGCTCCCAAGCCGGCCATGCCTCCGTCGAGTCGCCATGATCACCGCTCGCTTTAAGCTGCTGCAGTCTCCGCCTCTGCGTGACTCCCCCGGTCCAACCTCGTCTTCGCGGCCTCAAATCACCGCCTCGTTCGTTGCGGACTCAACCCGTGCTTCTGCCAAATCGCCGTTGTCGGTTCACCTTTGCCCCGAGCCGTTGCTGCGGCCACCGCGGCCACGACCGGCCACCTAGCTCAACCGCCGAGCCACTTACACTAACAGCCGGCCGCCCTCCATCTAGCGCCTCCGCTGCTTCAAGCCACTTCGCCTCCGCAGTGCCGGTTCACCATTCTATCTCCAAAGCACGAACTCTGCTTCCAAGCTGTTGCGCCCTCTGCCGATTGAGCAGCCCCCGACAGCGCTTCAACCGAGCCCCATCGCCATAGCCTCAATCCGCCGAATCGCCGGCATCCCTCTGCCGTGGTCTGTACCTTTTTGCGAGGTCCGGCACCGCCGTCTCCGCCTTCACAAGCCACCTCACGGAGTCGACGTAGTGGGTTTACCTCCTGGCCGCCCTCGTCGAAACACCGCGCCTCGCCGGGTTTGCTTCTGCGTTGAGCCGGCGCCGGGTTACCATCACCACCGTGGCTTTATTCCCTCAAACATCAACTATACCATGCCCTCGCAGGCTCTTCACGCTATGGAGTTGCAGTAACAAGAAACATGCTCTGTTGTGGGATGCTGGAAAAGTCAAAGGTCTACCACCAGGCCCATGTGTTGGTAGATAACTACTACAAGTGCAAGTACTGTGCTGGTTTACTATCGTATAAAAGAGCATGGGATACGGTACAATGGCCGCATCAGACATCTGATATGTTTTGATTACGGTATGAAAAAAAAACAAAAAATGCTCGCTTCAAGTATTGAGGAGGAGCTATTATGAGGGTGTTGCTCCTCATACATTGCATTTGCGTTCAACCGACGAAAGTACCAGGTGATATCCATCTAAATTTATTTTAGTAGCATATATTGTTTTTATCAAAGAACAATTACTTGGTCTATGGTATTTTTTCACAGGACCATTATTACAAAAGGTGTTGCGAAAGGGGCGTGAGCAAATATTATTTTTGCACTAGCGCTCATCTTGCGCAGGTTGCCACCCCGCTACATCAACACAAGTGATTGATTTATTATCCACCCCACGGCCGATTCTCCCGCTCGCGCCGGTTTTCAATGCCGCGGCCGACTCATCTGTCCGAGCCGCCTCTGAAGTCGCGGACGTCTTTCGTCGTTCGTCTATCGCGACCCGGTCTACATCAACTAGCCGGGACTGCGCCTGCGATTGACTCGCTCGTCCGCACCGGTTTATAACGCCGTGGCCGACTCGGCCATGATTAATTTCAGCTTCACCATGTTGTCTAATGCAGGACCCTAAACCGCCATATTGATGCAAGTTTAAAGGCCGCCAGAAAATTTCCGGCTTAAAACGATGGATTCCAGTTTAATATCCGGTTCAAGGGGAAGATGTCTCCCACAACTTTGAAGCTCTCTGTATCCGATTTAAGAATTTCCGGTTCAAAAAGAATTTATCTCTTGCAAAAAGTTAAAGGTTGCTGAAGAGGACCTATTTCCATGATGCACGGTTCAAACATGGGTATCCCGCCTTATTGGCTTATCATATTGTTGGTTACATGGGGGCTTCAGCTTACAAAGCGGAGTTTTGTCCATTAATCCGGCTATCACGCCACAACAAAGCTTGGGAGCTTCACACCCAAGGGGCCAAAGAGAGTATTGTTGCTAAAGCACAACTCAAACATAGGCACGCATTGAGCATAGCTCACAAAGTTACTTGGGGGCTCTTTGCGTAAAATACCAAAGAGTTTGAAAGGACCCTTGTAATTGGGTATCGACCCACGGCTTGGAAGCCTGGTGTATTCACCTAAAACCCCAGGTTAACCCGCCTTCATCAAGTAAGCCACTCCTATCCAGGTAATCCTGGCATGACCCGCCGAACATTTGACAGTTACTCACATTGAGACCCTGAACTTGTCAAAGTAAAAACGACGGTTGGTTAGTTGGAGGCCCATCTTAAAATGCGTTGTCAAATGGTTTAACTCAGCGGCCTGGCAGCCCATGAAAAGCCTTGAATTTGGGCCTGGCGGCCCTTGAAAAGCCTCGACTACACGGTTTTATTTTCCTTTGTCAAGATTTTTCTCTTTTGATAAATTTTATGTTGAACCGGTGTCTATTGACCCGGCATGACTATCAGTCATCAAATTAACCCGGTGTTTGTTAACCCGGCTCGACTTTCAACTACAAGTTGTCAGTACATAATCACTTATAATCCGGTGTTTATTGACCCGGCCTGGCTTTGGAGTATAAGTCGCCAGTATATATTTGGATTGCGCCATTGGAATTATGCGCTTATAAATCATTGGGTATATTATTCAAATAGCCAACATGACTGGATTTTAATTATGACCAGTATTATGATTAAGGTTTCCAAAGTCGCTTTTGCACAATGGCTATCATATTATCAATAGATATGATTTTTTCTACAATTGAAGGAATAGTCCTGAGTTGCTGCAGGCTTACGACCCGGCACTTGGGGGCTACATTATTTCAGTTGAAATTACATGAAATACACAAGTCTCATGTCATTGCAAGCATGCACCATGACACTTGGGGGCTAATGCAAAGTCATTGTTTGCTCACTTATTGAAGACCCGACTCATCACATCGTAATGAGCCGGCCCTTGGGGGCTACCAATTGCTCTTGTCAACAATCCAAGGTACACAAATTTTCATTTATCATTGAAGGGTCCACTGCTCAGTTGGTAAAGCACAAGGCTCCTAACCTTGTGGACGTGAATTCAAGCCCCATGATGGGGGTTACATCATATGATGTTATTTTCATTGAAGAATATATCAAAGTCCCAGCTCAATATTATCTTACTGAGCCGACCCTTGGGGGCTACACGTTGATGATCAAAGTTTACAAGATTATATTTACAAAGTCCCTGCTCATTATTGCATAATGACCTGGCCCTTGGGGGCTACACTGGTTGAAGTTTTTATGAGAATAAGGCAATTTCAAGTCCCAGGTTGCTGCAAGCATGACAACCCGACACTTGGGGGCTACATATGTAGAATACTCAATTCTGACTAGTGATTGATGAACAACCTGGATTTCTTCAAGATTGTGATATTCATATTGAAGCAAGTCTTAAGCTGTTGCTATGCTACCTTCTTAAGACTTGGGGGCTACAAGTGATAGCCATATAAGAGGTATATTTTCAAGCTTCATGTTAACTACAATTATGACCTGGTGCCATCAATATTTGTAAACCGGCAATGATAAACCGGTAAGTTCAAGTCTTAAACCGGCACAGTTCTACATTCTCAAACCGGCAAGTTCTACATTCTTAAACCGGCTGCAGATCAGATGAGTATTTCAAAGGCCAATATTTTTGTTAAGCATTGGGAGCTGAAGTCAAAGGAGTTATTCTTCACAATATTTATCTATGACAAACCAATGTCAGCAAGTTGATTATGAAGTTGGTCTATTGACTCGGATTTTCTACAAGGAAATGACAAGGATTTAAAGATGCTCAGGATCAGTTTAACATGGATAAATCCAAATTAAACTGGGGGCTAATGTCGGGGATATACCCCACGGTATGACCTGGCTGGAGTTGTAAACCAGGTGGGACTTGTTAAACCGGCGGATGGTAAACCGGCGGAGAGTTAAGACAGAGAGTCAAGACAAATGGCTAAGACAGACGGTAAACCGGCTGGTGTTAAACCGGCAGACAATGTTAAACCGACAGACAATGTTAAACCGGCAGACAATGTTAAACCAGCAGACGTTAAGAGGCCCAGGAAGGGAAGTCAAAATAGTTTAAGTTAAAGTCCGAGTTGGACTCCACATGTAACCCGCCCCTTCAACATATATAAGGAGGGGCAGGGCTCCTCAAAGGGGGACAAGCTACAAGCAAGAAGAAACAATCTTAGGGCTAGACACAAAGAGGAGAGCCGGTTTACGGCGACTCCCTCGTGATGATAATGAGACCTAGCCTCAAACAGCATGTAGGGTTGTTACCGGATGATGTTTCCCGGGGCCCGAAGCTGTCTAAATCTCTGTCTTATGTTGCGTTTCTCGATTCCGCTCAACCCCTCTCAAGCTACCACATAGATGTGTTGGCCTTGCGACTAAGTCCTTACACTTGGACATCTGACGTGACAATTCCACGATAGTACCGGCTCCGGCGTGATGGAGGAGGGCGGCGGTGGATTGGCCGCTATGGGGTGGAGGACGGAGGAGACTGGGGTTTTGCGGCTGGTGGAGAGGGCGTTTTCGCGCCCACGGAGTATGAATGGGGAAACGGAGGGAGGCGGGGAACTAAGGGGGAACAATGTTTCGGTTTGAGACGCGCATGTTTGAAATTTGGGGAAAGTTACAAACTTTCCCCCCATCTAAAATTTCGGACATATTGCGGGTTGGGGGTAGGATAGTCATGTCAGGTGTCCCAAATGTGGGCAGGATAGATTTCGGCCGAGCGCATGGGTAGGCGCCCACGGCGTATGAATGCTTCTCTGGCGTCTTGGTGAAGTTACAAACCTACCCCGGTTTAGACCTTTGGACATCGGGCCGATAGGTTACACGGGCCAGAGTCAGGACAGTAATTTCCTACCACCAAAACATTAGTCTCGCGCGGTTTCGGGTGACCAGAGGCCTATTTGGCGCTTCGTTCAATATTTGGGAGCAGAAGCATTAACGTTTTTGGTTCTCTTGAATTGAACTTTCAGGATTTGTCAAACTTCACAAATCTTTACTCTTGAAAATCCTAAAGCTACGATTATTTTGGAATGGAGGGGGTACATTTGAATATACATTGTACATGAGTATATATTAAAAAATATGCAACTTACCTCAGTTCATGCATGGTTCCAGATATAATCTCCTTGGTTGCCAAAAAAAAGTTAGATATGCGTATGAATATATATATAGCATGTTCAAACTCACAACAAAGATTGATGCCCCCTTTTACATCTGATTTACAAATGCCATTATCTCGGGTTCAAATAGATGAAAGCACTTCCTATGAATTCGAATCTTCGAAACCCCCTTTATGTTGAATTCGACATGTATTCTATTTCGTAGCTAGCAATTTGGAATGTATCCATGCAAGTGACAAATGTATAAAGTTCTTCACACTAACAACATGGAGTGCACTAATTAATGTTTATATATGAATTGGAAAAGCATCCATTGCCTGTATTTCAAACCGCTCTCACTCTATGGATTGATAATATGAAATAAACACATGCACATGCTAGAATTCAATTGCAGTTGAAGAAAGAGTCTACTCCTGGTACTGTATATTAGTGATAGGGGTGTGTACAAAGTACACGTGAATACCAGGCATTGTGCGTGTGTGGATACTATCGACGAACTAGCCCCCAAGCTTGTATAACATACTAAGGGCCTAGGGTTACAAATCATATATAGTCGGCTTATCACCAGTGGGGATAGAGTCCTCTGCGACTCTGGTAGCTTCGTGTTGTACGCCGAGTCCTCCACATGGATCTTCGTATAACACGTCTCGGTCCAACCTATATGTGGCGCAGGATGGAACCGACCCATGTGTCTTCATGTTGACCCACCATAACTAGAAATGATGTGCCCACCACACCACCCACGCAATCGCCACTAAGAGAATAAGCATATACAATAGTACAACGGTATCTAGCTCATGATACGTCTCCATATTTTGTTGATGACACTGACGGACTTTGCATTTGATGCATGCTCCGTATTTTGTTGACGACACTTACGATCATTGTATTTGAAGCAAAAGCACGATATGGTCACTGGACTTCAGAATAAGCTCATCGCGGTCACCGCATACATTTTGTCGTGCTAACCAACATGTGGTTGGATGGTTAGAGGACAGTGGTTTCTCGAGCCCACCAAGGTTAAAGTCCCAGTGCTCGCATTTATCTTGTGTTAATTTCAGTATTTTCCGGCGACGTACGTTTAGTGGGAGGAGACGTTCCACTCGACTGCGAGGCACCTATGGTGACTTCGTAAAATCTCAAGATCATATGCCCACTCTCTCGAAGGTGCTCGTAGGGGTAGGGTTCGCGTGTGTGCGCTTATAGCGGTGAGTGCTTGCGCGTATATATGAGCCCTTGCGTCTGTACCGTTTTAAACAAATACATATCATGATTATACGGTCACTGGCTCACCCGTACAACTCCATATTTTGTTGATGACACAATCAATTGACCAGTCAAATGTTCCACGCGGCGCAACTAATGTTGCACCATCAGGGCGCGTAACCGTGGGCCCACCTGTCAGCCCGTATATGAAAGAAAGAAATGGTAGTTTGAGTCTGTACTGTGTTAATAAAATAGGAGTACATTTTAGGGTGATCATACGGTCACTCGCTCACCATACAACTCCGTAATTTGTTGATAACACGATCAATTGACCAGTCAAACGGTCCACATTCAGCAGCGCACATTACCATAGGGCCCACCCATCAGCGCGTATATGAAGGACAGAAATGGTAATAAATTAGTGGTCGGTGGGTATTCGAAGTCGTGAGACCTCTGGTTGGCAGTCACCGGCGGTTGGGGGGCGTTCATTGGGCGGTGGGGTGGGGATCCCCGGAGAAAAAGCTCAGCGGGGGGGGGGGCTAGAGGGATGGCCGGTGCGGCGGCGGACCAGCGGTGGGGAGTGGTTTCGGGGAGGGCGGGCCGGCCGCGGGCGGCGGGGGCTGGTGGTTCGGCCGGTGGTGGCTGGCGGCTCCGGGGTGTGGAGTTTGATGATAAACTGGAGGCCCTTGATTTCGTATCCAACGGCTGGAAAATCTAATGACCAGAGATGAAAAAGTCAGTCGACTGACGTGTAGCCTCACCCCGCACATACACATGCACGCACGCAAGACACGCACACATGTAGGCATGCAACACTGACACGTACACACGCACGCATGCTGGCGTGCAACACTGACACGTACACATGCACTCACGAACACACGCACGTACGCACCCATGCATGCAACACTGAAACGTACCCTTGCACGCATGCAACACTCGCACACCTGCATGCACACAACACACGACGCAAGACACACGTTCAACCTATACGTGCATGCACCCTTTGTTAAGGACATGGATTGTTACGGGTATTAATCAATCTTATCTGTGATAAGCAGAACATTGATGTTTGCATCGGTATTTATGAATCACAACGTATCGAACGGGCTATCAACATAGTAGGCTTATCTACATGAAAAAGATGACGTCACACTCAATGAACAATCATCGGTTTATGAAATGCCTGCTTCTGACCGCCCTGGCCCACCAAAGGTTCCTCTGCTGTGCGCTGCCTGCGTTGGGTCACTGACATGCAGGCCATGCACCCAAAGAGCCCACACGTCAGTGGAAGAACGGCGCGGTGTCCTAGGTCAGAGTCGAGGGCGCCACTCGCGGCACGCCCAGCTGAACACGCCTCCGTGCCGCATTCAAATGCCTCCATGAAACCCGCCCGTGTGGAAGCCGAGAAACCCACTCTGGACACACGCCCGTTCATGACCGTGCCGGCGTTAAACGCAACGCCGGCCGAGCTCCTCCCGTCCGCCATCTATTTAATCTCCTATTTAAACGAGGCCAAACGCCGACCAAGAATCACACACCTCTGCCACTCCCCTATCTCCTCCACCATTTTGTCCACTCTTACAATGGCTTACGAAGAGTAGTTACTCCGCATCCAAGCCGGCTGGGTAGCCCGTCGGATACGAGCTATGCAGCTCGCTGATCCACCTCCCTCCCCTCGCCCGACGGAGCCAGTTGCCGCCCCAAGCTGGCGCGCGGTTCAGCAACTCGCCGCTCCAGGCCAGCTCGACGAGGAGCGGCGCACGGGCGTCGTTGCTGCCGTCCACGCCGCCGCCTCGTACCGCGTCTCCCATTTCTGTGGCCAAGACTCCCATGCTGGCGGCCGCGCCATGCGAGCAGCGACAGAAGCCGGGTGCACGGAGAGCAGCGAGTCGGTGGCCAGCGCCTCCGCGTCCGCCGCCATCATCGAGAAGAAGTAGAACACGGGAGGCCGCCGCCGCTTGGGTCCCATGAAGGCCACTGCGGAGGCGACGCCGGCATACACAACAGGTGTCTTGCCGGATCCTTTTGTTGCGAGGACCTTCGTCAACCCCGCATGGGCTCCACAGAAGAGGGCAATGTTAGGATGAAATCGAGCCGGTGCCGGCCATGGCGAAGTAGTCGCCAATATTTTGGCTACCCCGGGCAAGATCCAAATAGCTCCTCCCAACAGATTCAAATCCCTCGTTCACCATGGAATTTTGCCATGTGTTGTTTTCATGGACTAGCAAGATGCCCGTGCATTGCACAGAACATCAAGATGCATTTTTTTTACAAACTCCCGCATGCATGTAAGGGATAATTAATGTCCTCCTTTGCTAGTACCACGAGGCAAACACCATTAATATTTCATCGATTAGTGTTAGTGGCCTTGTGTATCTGCAAATTGTAATTTTGATAGTGGCCCCTTGTATATAAAAATGGAGGGAGAAAGATGAGAGATAAGGCGAGGAGGAGTGGGGCGTGGTGGTGACTGGTGGTCGGACTGGGCGGAGGCATGGGGATGGACGGCGCATTATGTCTAGGTTTGTATCTCTCTCTCACACACCCACGTAGGTGGGGGACGTGCACAAAGATAAGAGGTGCACGCACGGCGCACGTACTCCCGTCTCTTTCCCAACCACACCCGCGCGGGTACACGGTGGAGCTCATTTCTGTACGAAAAAGGCAGCCCACGTGGTAATTTGGCACGTGTACTGGTTGTCCACTTGGTGGAGGGAGGATCGTCTACCACGGGTGAACAAACAAATTGCGACTTGACGCATTATGTTAAATTAAAAAAAGAGGCAAACCATGTGGGGCCTACCTTAGAGGCAAGGCTCTATACACTGGAGTACTTTTGATGTGTCCCGTCAACTCGCAGAATGAGGAGAAGCTTGCTTAGTACGTCGTCTCCCCCACCCACGGGCGCGGTGGCTCGCAGGATGAGGTGAAGCTTGCTTACCACGCCTTACGCCCGCTCCCTCGCCCACGCGTGCGGTGGCTCGTAGCCCGAGGAGAAAATTTTACTACTCCCTCCGTTTACTCCTCGTCCCTACTACGTACTTTGGTTAGTACTCCCTCCATTTACTTATACAAGGCCACTATAAAAAATACATTTTGCATCTATACAAGGCCACAAATAGTAATCGAGACAAAAGTTACTACTCCCTCCTTTCTAGTTTATGGCTCAATTTCAAAATCTCTCCAACCAAGGTAGACGGTGAGTGGTCGAATTAATTTCGTACTTTGCACAAGTAATTAGTACATTCGTTTTTCTTAAGAAGTTGTGTTTACCGAGGCATTAATTAGAACGAATGCATGAATGACCACTAAATTTCCATGAACTTGTACATGCATTGGTTAGTTTCCTCCTCACACTGCTTGCGTCGGGTGATCTAACGCACCTCGAAATCCAACATGTAATGGTACTACTACTAGTATAGTACTCCCTCTGTCCCAGAATATAAGAACGTTTTTGATACTATGTTAGTGTTAAAAATGTTCTTATATTTTGGGATGGAGGGAGTAGAATTGAGACTTATCAAACGGAAAAACGAATGTTTTTTAGATGAGCCCTATAAACCCTAGTGGGTACGTACTCCGTAAAAACAGATTTTTCCAAAACTAAGTCGCTCCCTTTCATGAATTCTATAGTAGTATACTCCTCCGTCGACGCTCCCTTTCATGAATTCTGTACTTCCTATCGCCGACATGTGGGACATATAGCAACCGGGTCGACGTGTCAAGCACCAAATAATAGTGCAGAACAGCAGGGGGATGCACCCCACTCGTACCGGCCCAGTAGTAGTAATGAGCAATGAGACGTCAAATCACAATGCCGCACTTTCCCAGACGAACGAAGCAACCCTTATTTCACACTTCGGTTCGCCATCATCTCAAACCACGTACCAGTATCGCTTCTGCCTCAAGAGGGACATGCGCATCGCCTTGGTACATCATGACACGTGGGACCGCATGACAGGCCATGCTCCCCCGCCGATCGCTCGGTAAAATCACCTCATTTTTACTATATTTCCTACGTATCGGTTTACTACATGGCATGCATGTCGTTCTAGGTTGAGAATTTAACTGGCTATATATGTGATGAACAGTACTCTAGCCTTTTAAAAAATGTATACTTTTGTACAGTAGTACTATCGATGGATTGCGCCATGGAGCAAAACTTGAAATTGAAAAAAAGGTGATACATATAGAGAGCGCTCGTCGCCAAATTATGCATATAGTACTATTAAAAAAGCTAGTACGTGCTTAATTGGGGTGCTAAATTCAATTAAAGAAATACTAGTAGTATGCACATACTGAAGAGTTAAAGTAACGAGAAGAAACATAACATAGTTCTGCTGGGGGCTCAGCACAACACACCCCTCAAATTAAACTAAGCACACCTGAAATTAAACTATGCAACTAATCCGGTAGACACTGCATTAGAAGTTTAGAACCACCATGAGCAACAACACTGCCATCTTACTCGGAGTCCTCGTCCACGTCCTCGACTTCGTCCTTGTCCCTATTCCTCTTGGCCGATACTTCTTTGCTTGAACCGCACACTTGGCTGTTGCTCTTCATCCAACCCTTGTAGATATTGAAGCAAAGGTAGCCATCCATTGCAGCGTAGTGGATGTGGTCTATATCTAGTACATTCCGCTGCCATGCATGACGATGAAACGTGTATGGAGGTTTCACCAGTTTACCGTATGAAGGATGAACCATGGCTCCTGCCAGGGTTAGCATTGAAGGCTGACGAGAGGGCACCAGCCGATTCTTCTGGAGGTCAAAGGGGTTGCCTACAACGAGGCCTATCCGACCCAGGATTTCTTTGTCGTTACCAAAGTCTACAGTAACAAATTTGACTAGGTTGCTCCCGAGGAAGTCCTTAAAATCCTGGCACTCAACATCGGCATGGCATATGTGGTAGACCAAGCATAAGTCATGCACGCAAACCTGGATCACGACGGGCTTCTTCCTCTCTTCGTCCTTTAGATCCTTCTCTCGTCCCAGGACTGTGGTGTACTCAACATCTAGCCCAGCGACCCACTCATCATCCGATTTTTCGAAAATGCGTCTAAAGTGAGAAAGGCATCCTTTCACCGTCGCGGAAGAACGGGTGTAGATGACGTCGAACTCATCGCCGGTGATGGTTCTAACCTTGTACTCACCGCCGATCATGGAGATTTAGGACGCCATGGATTTGGGAGGAGGGTTAGGATTAGTGGAACTGCCGTAATGTGAATGGATGAGATGACTAGGAGCGAACCGCCATAGTATTGAAGGACGTGCGAGGACGAGTAGGAGCGAACTGCCAGCATGCGAACGGCAGGGTAGTGGCTTTCCATTCTACCATGATACGGGCTTCCGAGAGCCCTTGGATCTGAGATCGAATGGTTGCATGGTGCGTGATTCTAGACCTATGGGTGAATATCCTATCCTGGAGGGTTATTCTGCAAATTTTCAGCAACTTAGCATGCGACCGTTTGATCTCAGATCCAAGGGCTGCCAGCAGCCTGTATCATGGTCGCGCCTACCACGACCGTCGCGTCGCTCGCGCGGTTGCGCCCTTGGAGATTTAACACGGTGCGTTAGGCTATCTGATGTTGGCATGTCATACATAGTCATCACTTAGTCACTCATACTACAACAAGGTTGGCTCTAAGTGTATTTTTTGTTACTCCTCTCTATCTCTTTCTTCGTACTCAAGGAAGAAACGGTGCTAGTAAGCGCGTGTATTTATTGCATTTGCCACGGAGTGACCTCTTCCAATGAAATGGTGTTGCTAAGTTTGCTTCATTTAATTAGCTATAGACTCAAAATTGTCTTTTCACCTAGGTACACGCGCTTAGCACCATTTCTTCATTGGGTCACCAAACTAGTCTCTCTCTTCTTGATTAACTTGCCACATCAGACTTTATGCCTATGTGGCAAGCTTAAGCACCTATAGGAGCAAGTAAAAGTAAGTACAATAGTGCGCTTTACATGGCATTTTTGCATATGTGCAGGAAAGAGAGGCAAGGAAAAAGTGGAGAAGTGGGCTCTCATGCAAGAGCCAGCCTCTACTACATGGTGGAGCATTGGGAGAGGCACCTGTATGGAGGTGGTCAGGAATCTCGGAGACTCACGCCGGTCGTAGCGCCGCAGTTAAAATGATAATGGCAAGTCAAATCACAGGGCCCCACCTGCCAGCAGTAACTCGCTGTCAAATCACACAGCCCTACGTTTGCAGCAGCTACTCCCTCGTCTTCTCGCGTCTCTGTCGAACCGACTAGGCGGAACTGCCCCGCCGCCTACCGCGCAGGAAAAGCCCCGCCCTCGACTTTTAAATACAACTACATCCGCTTAAGAATCCAATGATATACTTTTTGTGATATAGTAACTCCTATTTAGTTAGTCAAATGGATGACCTAGAACTACGTGCATGCCCTATAAACCGAGACGCCTAAAAATAAAAAAAAACCGAGACGGAGTGGGTAGTTCAGCACGTATCTTTTTAGATCAATATAGTCGGGATTCACCAACGAGCAAAACCAAGTGGTAGGCTGCTCCTGTCGTGTTGGCGTAGCAACTCAAGCAAGGTCAGTCCGCACACGAAATGGCGACACACTTAACAGGACCCCTTTGGCTGACATGTGGCTTATCCACCGTCTTGTTCCACGTGCGATGCACCAAATTACAGTTCGGAGCAGCGGTTGGAATTGGAGGCACCCCGTTCGTAGCGCCGCAATAGTAGAAAATGAGCGACGAGGGGTCAAATCACAAAGCCCCACCTTTCCCGCATTAAGCTAGACGGACAAAGCAACCATCATTTCACTCTAGGGCGCAAGAGAATAAAGAAAAGAGAAAACAATGATGCGTGCGGCAGCTACCTAGGGCACCCTAGGGTAGGGGTCTCCACTACAGATCCTTTTTTTAAAAGCGCCTCCACTACAAATCGGCTTCTCCCTCGTCCTCTTGAAGAAAACCGATGATGAGTGCGGCGGTAGGGTTTGTAGGAGTACTACGGCGTGCGGGGCCACGTCGTAGTAAACGGGTTCGAGCCGACGCCTTAAATATGTGTGGGCCGCTTGGTTTTACGGGAACGAGGCAGCATTTTGGGTTCGGGGACCAGTGGAGATATAGTACGTACAAAAAATTGTGGACGTATGTTCGACCAAAAGGCAATGATGCATGGGCCCTGCATTTTGATATACCCGGGGCCACGTGAAATTTGCTACTCTACTCAAAACTACTAGTAAGGTACTCCCTCCGTCCATGAATAAGTGTACTTCTAGATTTTGTCTTAAGTCAAAGTTTTAAAACTTTGACCAACTTTATAGGGAAAAGTAGCAGCATTTATGATACTAAATTAGTATCACTAGATTCGTTTTGAATTGTAATTTCATAATATATCAATTTTATGTCATATATGTTACTACTCTTTTGTATATATTTGGTCAAAATTTTAAAACTTTTACTTAGAACAAAGGCTAGAAGTACACTTATCCGCGGACGGAGGGAGTACACATGTATTGAACGCATGAGATTTCGAAACCAAATTATGAATAAATACACACTATAGCATGTAAAGCTTTGAGTCATATATGCATGATGTAGATGTTCGTTTAGTTCTTATAGTTCATCTCATTCAAAATCAATAAGTTTTATAAAAACAGAGGGAGTAAATCATAAAGTAAAAAACAAATAATGGCAATTCATTTAGGAAAAAAATAATCAATTATGATACAGAAGATTCTAGAACAAAGGAGAAGTGCTTGTGTTTTGAGGTTTGTGCATTATGCTTAAGTTCAACCATGGAGTCTTCTAAATTGTACATGTGGCAGATCTGGTGGAATGTTGATGATATCCAACGGCCAGTAGTGCTCGGATTTGCCTATCTCTGCACTGTCGGGTTAGCTTCATCCAGCGACCATCTTTCAAAGTTATTGGCACACTATATAGTTCTTGTGCCATAGTTGCATGTTTTGGAAAAAAGCTACTAGTGGGTTGTACTATCTATTTAGGAATAGAAGATGTATACATGGAAGTTGTAGGGAAAGAGATGACATGGAGCATCTTAATTCCTATGAGTAGGGATTGGAAAAGAGATGTCATTTGGTTCACATCATAGGAACTTTTCTATTGAATCTAGAGATGACATGTATCTCAATTCCTATGAGGAGGGATTAGAAAAGAGATGTAATTTGGTTCATATCATAGGAACTTTTCTATTGAATATACGCTAATGTTTATTTTCCTTTGACATTAAGGGATTATAGGAGTCCATTCATATGAACCAAGTGGCTCTAAAGCTATAGAAATGATATCATGTTCATTTCCTTTTAAATGTGGAGTATATGAATATATTCCTATGAACCAATTGGCTCTAAAGGAAAAAAATCCTATAAAAATCATATCATATAGAGTTCCTATGATATTCCTCGACACTAAAGGATGCTTGAAATTGTTGCGGGTGATACGATGGTCTTTCTTTGTAGACTCCTCACCCAACTTTATAGTTACCTCTCGAAGATGAATGAAATGACATATACATGGTATTCTACATGTGCAATTTGGTACATGAAAACTCGGTAAAAGTTTGCGAGGTTCGAATTTTCAATAAAGCTATATGCACTGCATTTCGGAACGGATGGAGCATACGGCAGTTGCTAACACTCACGTGGAAGATTTGTGTGTAGGAGGAGTGGCTGTTCTGTTAAATGACATGGCAAAACTGACACTGTCGGATGCCGATCTAACGGTTCTTACGGCATTCGTCAGGAAAAGGCTTGTGGCGAACGTTTGTTGTATAATGATTTACGGACACATGCATTGCATTGATACGTGCCCCCCTCTCTCTCACGCACACGCATCCTCACGAGTCACGACTCTCCCGAGTCCTCTCGGAGACTCGCACGTCGCACCCACCGTCTATCTGCAGGTAGACGTCACTCACATATGTGCTCTTCACACCCTACCCTCAGAACTTCTAAAAAACAAAAGACGACGCGCACATTTTATTTTAGCTCACATGTCACACACTTGTACTATTACTCTTGCGGCGAAAGTTCTTTGGGCATAGTATATTATACTCTCACGAAGAGAAGCGGTGCACGCACGCACTAGTTCTCTCACACCCACTCGCGGGTACACGCAGGAGCGCTTTTTTTTGAAGCTGGTACAACAAAATCACTCCACTATATATAAAAGCAGGAGCCTTAGCGCTTGCTTTACTAGGGTTCCTCTCGTTCACTCTCTCATGCTCTCCAGATCTAAGCAACACATAGGTGGCCACACTCTCTCTCAGCTCACGGCTGGTCACAAATCCGGCTGGACAACCTCGATCTGGGCAGGGGTGTAGGTGCATCATTCACGCTGTCGTCGGCGGCGAGGGAGGAGACCAACGGCTGCCCGCGCGTCCTGATCGGCGGTCGTGCCGTTCTCTCCGAGAGAGCGCCGGCTCGGGAGGGCCTCCGACCCCTTCTTCCTCCCTGCGGTATTGTGGCCAAGATGCGGCCTCCCGATGCCGTCTTTGCGACATGCCGACGACCCTCAGGTATATATTCCTTCGAAACCTGCCTTGCTCTACTGCCCCAGCTCCCTTCGTGTGGATCCTTTTCTACTTCCGTCCGCTGTTCCAAAGCCACCTAGACTTCTACTATTATTAGAAGTAAAGCTATTTCATACAGTCGACTCAAAGCGTTGGTTCAAACAGGGAAGAAAGTGGGAAAGTTGTAGCATGAATCTAGGACTTGGTTCTAAGAGGAAACGGGGGAAAGTAGTAATATCTGTCACTGTTTAAATAATTGTAGTTCTTATTTGCGCAAACAGGGATGTCTATCTCCATATCGTTTTGGGATGTCTGTCTCCGTATCGTTTCTATCCGCGCAATCAAAAGCACACACCTCAGTTTTAGTACAACTGCGCAAAATGAGATGGCTATCCCTTGTTGCCGTCGTCTAACCTCCCGTCTTCAAGGTATCCCTACATTGGTACTAACTAAGGTAGAATGACCAACGCAATCTAAAAGAAGCTGATTCGTATGGTTTACTTCCTGATTGCAGTGTAGGGACGAGCGAAAACAACTGCATCCTAGTCTGGAATGCACTTTCTACCAGTTCATCCATGGACCGAGGACTAGCTGGCACGGCTGCACGGCGGTTTTTTTGGACAGGTGCGCGGACAAGAGGCATTGTGGTCTGCTTATTTCTACAAATAGCGGTGCTTAAATTTAGTGGAATGCACAAGAATTTCACCTGGTCAGTATACTACATGGTTCAGTTCAGCATTCCAGCTGAGACCACAATTATAATTGGTTATTCTGGAATGAGAGAACCTAACCCTGAATGGTGGCAACAAGAAAAAACCAGAGTGAACTCCAGGAAATTTAAGCCTGTCGGGAGGCCCTTTGCTTAGAGAGAAACCTTGCTTGTTTTTTCCTGATTTGCAAACCTTCTCACAACTTTGTCTTTTGCTGTGAACTAGTATATGTTTGATATGTTCTATGAATCATTGAGATGTATAAAATTGCTAAACTTATGCTTTTCAAGTTTTTTATGAAGACGAGTTTAATGTGAGTGTTCCACATGAGCGCTGGACTAGCGTGTGAACGTTTGGAATTTATTACATTGTGGCCTCAATTAACTGCATGAACCACTGTAACAAGATACATAGTTGCTTATATGTCAGACAGTAGATTGTTGATTGTTAGCTGGTCGATAGCCTAGTGTTGAAGCGAGCTGAGCCAATGTGCTATGTTTTGCACAACTGCTTACAAGTGGGGTAGCACCAACAGTGTTTACAAGTACTTATGTATATGTCGGCGCACAGTTCTCGAACGAGTGCTCTATTTCATCAAAACACACACTGCTCGTATGATAAACTGTGACAACTTATGTCTTACCATGCCATATTCATGAAAAAACTAGTGAGGACGCATCTATTTCGGCAACAATTACGATGGTTCTCACATGATTCACGGGCACACAAAAGTAGCAGCAGTTCCCATAGACGGATTCAAACAGAGTACTAGCTCCAGAGGGGTCGATAACAGGCAAGGTTCGGATAATTAGACACAATCCAAACTACTATTAAACACTAGCTGGGGCAACTATTTCATGCCTCGATCTAATTTGGGCTGGACACAAGATGGACCTTGCCATGAACATCATCGAGGACGTCCCGCAGCAGCTCAATCCTGTGAACCTTCATGAAGACAACCTTGTGGCCTTGCCACTGATAAACTTGTTTGTGGAGGCATGCCACGTCATCTTCCTGCGTAAGCTTGACAAGAACAGTATTCCTCACAAACGAAGGAGTAGCTTTGAACTTCTTGTGCTTCAGTACACCCTGGACAACACGCCTGACAATAGTGAGGCTGGAATACAACTCTTCATTGGTATAACCGCAAATGGCTTCCAGGATCCAACAGCCTAAGAACTCTGTTTTCCCAGTGCGTATATTCAGGTCGTCCACCTCATAGCGAGTGACATGTACAACCACACAATCCTTGTCTGCATCAGGGCTCTAGTTGAAACAGAAACAAATTCTGAATTACTTTTCAGTATAAGAAACACAAGTTATTTAAACCACTATGTATACCATGGCATCGAAGCTAATAAAATTTTGCATTATTAATCGCCACATACTTCCTTTTCTAAAAAAAATCACCACATACTTAGATTAAAAACCACAATTGAGCTCGGCAAAGAAGGAAATCACCTTGGGCAGCTCAGCGGGGGGGGGGGGGTTCGTATATTGGAGGCCTCATTGCACAGCATCATCCACTCCAGTTGCCCTGCGCTGGAGTCCTTGGTGCTTCTTTTCACAGTTAGAATCGGTTGTCTCCAAATAAAGTCGCCTAACCTTGTAAGAATTGGAATTTCTTTTGACGGAAGGCAGTTCATCATCCAAGATGCCCCTTCACTTCAAAGGTTGATCCTTGATTCTAGTTATTCACCGTTGCAAATAACCGTCCTCTCTACGCCTAAACTGGAGACCTTGGGTGTAATACATGATCTCTGTGCTCATTTCAATATGGTGTTTGGCTCCACAGTTCTTCAGGTACTTTATATTATCATCTACACTTGTAACCATAAGCTGCATTTTAAATTTCTGCGCATAATTTATATATCATCTTGGAGTACACATTTTGTACTAATATTATGTTCTATGCTCAATGAAGAGTTTCTCCATGGATGGCCTATCAATGGTGCTGGATTCTGTCAAGATCTTATATATCCAAATGAATAGTTTTGATCTGAACAAGATTATTGGCTTGCTGCAATGCTTTCCATGTCTGGAGAAGTTGTATATAAAGGTGATAATTTCACGCACATTGGAAGCCCGCATATAGTGTACTAGAATTAACCGTTCATCTGTTGCTCTTTCGACACTCTTCTTTTAGACCTTAACTATTTTCAATCTTCATTTCTATTTAGGCAACAGGACGGGGTAAGAAAGTTATAGCCAATCGGTGGATTCGTAAGCATTGGGATTTTCTCACTTCTCATGAGATTCGATTGAAGACAATAACGCTAGAACGATATGTAGCCAACCGTGCAAACACAAGATTTGTCACATTCTTCCTGCTAAATGCGAGGTTACTATTGTCCATCAGGCTTAAGTTTATCAGCAGCATGGATTTGACGGATGGGTATGTCGAAGAGCAAAAAAAAGGAGTTTCAGGTGGGCAAAAGAGCTTCTGAACGTGTTGGGCTTCTATTTACAACATATTGTGGTCATAATCCAGTAAATTTTACAACCCAGGATGTTCATTCTATGGACCTGGCCGATCCATTTGACTGTGACTGCCGAAAATAGTGCTGGAGTTAGATGTTGTTGCCCTTTTCAATCTGGTTTTTTTGTAAACCTGATGAACAATTAACCCTCGTGCTTTTGTACGGTTTGTAAGCTGGAGTTAGATGTTCCTGCCCTTTTCAACTCGGCTGTGACTGTCATAGTTTCTTTGAAACAAGGCAATGGCTTGCCATTCATTTAATTTAGAGTGAAATATTGTAAAAAAATCCAAACCAAGGGAAATAACATCACTCTCGCCGGCTGCTTGAGCTCACTGTGCATTACAGAAGCCAAGTGATTAGCCCCCACCAGCACCCACAAACTTATTTCGAACTTGCACATCAAATGGGCTCTAAATTTTCATAGGAAAGGCTGGACATCCGGGGCTCACGCCATTGTCAACGTAGTCAATAAATGAGAGAATTACACTATGAGCGGCTGACACCAGGGACCCAGCAAGTCGCACAGTTTTATTGAGGAACAAGCAGTTGTTATTTATACAACTTTTAGCGACGGATCATGGTAACAATGGGGCTGTGCGGGGGCTGTGGCCCGTCTAGCCAGGGTTTTATTTATGTTTACCACATCATGAGCCCAGTTGTGTTTTTTTCTTGCTGAAAAAGGCTAGCCCAGTTCTATTTTTTTAAGAAATACCCAAACAAGGCCTACTTGCTTTATCGGCCCTGCTAGGCTGCAAATCTTTCAAGACGAGGAGAGTTTCATTCGGTTTGCCCAGAAATGGGCTGTACATTTTTAAAACACATCAAACCGGGAATTAGTTTCAATTTTTTTCATTACAAGATCTTAAATTCCATTGATTTTATGCGTGGACAATTATTTGGATTTTATATTTATATAAATTATTTTTCAAAATAGTTTGAATGTAAATCGATATTTCTGGATTAAAAACAGTTGACCGCACCGAAATATGCAAAATTTCGTATACTTTTTAACCGTGGCCACAATATGGGGTGTGATGCTAACAAAAACAAGATGGGCTCCAAAAAAAATTCTTAAGAATTAGAAAATGGGCTGTACATTATTAGAAATAATGGCAGATGGGCCGTATGCTGTTTTCCACAGATTTGAGGCTGACTTATGTGCCTACTACAGGTTGACGCGTATGCTTTCAAAAAAAAAGAGGTTGATGCACACGCAACGCCTTGTCAACTTAGTCAACACACGAGAGCAGTGTGTTGGATGTCCATCCAACAGCTGCCGCGCTTCTTCAATCTCTGCTCTTCATGCTCAAGCCGCTCAAACAAGCGCCGGCGGGACTGCCTGCTCCCTCCTCCGCGCGGCCGGCTGTGCTGCCGCGCAGGCCTCACCGCCCGACCGTACTCCCATCGCTGGCCTAGCCATCCCTCTACTCACCCACACCTGCTGTTATTCTCCGGCGATGGCAGACGAGCCAGTAAACCCTCGTACAGTCGTACTCCCCTCCGCGTGGGAAACAACTGCCGAGTATTCCCTGGCTCCGTGTCGTTCCCTTCCTAGGCCTCGCCATCGTCCACCGCCCTGGTGCTCTCGGTGCGGCCTGGTCAACGTGGTCAATGAACGACATCCATCGGAAGTGGACTGTACGTGGAGAGGCTGACAGCTGGGTCCACGGCCGCACGCAAGGAAATGCCTCCTTATTACGCGCAAAATAATGATTCCTCCACTTGACAGCTAGGACCCACAGGAAGGGCCTCTGTATTTCGCGAAAAAAACGTCCCCCCCACTGAAAGGTCGGACCCAACAGCTATATCTTCGCACGCAAGGAAGTGCCTTCTTATTACGCCCAAAAAAATGAATACCCCCCTGCTAGCTGGGACCCACCATATTGTTGGGCTGACTTGTGGGCCTACTAAGTTGACAGGGACGGAGAGCTTTGTCAACTTAGTCAATACTCCAGTGACCGTATGATGTCCATCCAACGGCCATAGTGCTTCTTCAACCTCTGGTCTTCTTGCTCCAGCCGCCCAAAGCAGCGCCGGTCGTGCCGCCTGCTCCTGCCTCCCGTGGTCGGCTATGCTACCGCGGAGGCCTCACCGCCCCCATACTACTCCCACCACTGGCCAGTCCATCCCTCCACTCACCCACACGCCATGTTATTCTGCAGCGACGGCAGCCTCACACCGCAGCCGAACCAGTGAATGCTCGTACTCCTCTCCGCGTGGTCATCCACTGCTGCGTCTTGCACAGCTCCGCGTCGTCCCCTTCCTAGGCCTCGCCATCGTCCACCGTCGTGGTGCTCTCGGCGCGGCGTGGTCAATGTGGTTAACGACCGACTTCCATCGGAAGAGTACTGTACGTGGAGAGGCTGACAGCCGGGTCCACGGCAGCCGCAAGGAAGTGCCTCCTTATTATGCGGAAAATAGTTATTCCTCCACCTGACAGCGGGGACCCACCGGATGGACCACCATCATTTTGCGAAAAAATCGTTTCCCCCTGACTGTTAGGACCCACCGGACGGGCCACCGTATTTCGCAAAAAAAAAACGTTCCCCCTACTGTCAGCTCGGACCCACCGGAAGTGCCTCCGTATTACGCACAAAAAAATGA
Organism: Triticum urartu; assembly: GCF_003073215.2. NCBI lineage: Eukaryota > Viridiplantae > Streptophyta > Magnoliopsida > Poales > Poaceae > Triticum > Triticum urartu. Next base: position 616,020,325 of record NC_053028.1, read on the forward strand.
ATACTCCCCCGGCTAGCTGGGACCCACCTTGATAGGAGGCTGACTTGTGGGCCTACTAAATTGACGGGGACGAAGGGTTTGTCAACTTAGTCAATATGAACGATTCTAGCTCCAGTGACCGTACGATGTCCATCCAACGGCCGTAGTGCTTCTTCAACCTCTTGTCTTCTTGCTCCAGCCGCCCAAAGCAGCGCCGGTCGTGCCGCATGCTCCTGCCTCCCGTGGCCGGCTATGCTGCCGCAGAGGCCTCACCGCCCCCTACTATTCCCACCGTCGGCCAGGCCCTGCGGCGACGGCAGCCTCACACAGCAGCCGAACCAGTGAACCCTCGTAGTCCTCTCCGCGCGGCTTCCACTGTCGCATCGTCCCCTTCCTAGGCCTCGCCGTCGTCCACCACCGTGGTGCTCTCCGCGCGGCGTGGTCAAGGAACGACTTCCATCGAAAGAGTACTGTACGTGGAGAGGCTGACAGCTGGGTCCACGGCCACATCCCAGTTTTTTGTGATTTGCCAAGTAAGTCACTTTGTCAGGCCTGTTGGGCTGCAAATCTTTCTAGACGAGGAGAGCTTTCATTCGGCTGGCCGAGAAAATGGCCCATCAGTAATGAGAAATGGGTTGTACATTTTTAAAACACATCAAACTGGCAATTAGTTTCAAATAGCTTTTTTTTCATTTCAAGATTTTAAATGACATTAATTTTTATGCGTGGAGAATTTGTTGGATTTTATATTGATATACATTTATTTTTAAAATTAGTTTGAATGTGAGTCGAAATTTCGGGATTAAAAACAGTTCGGACCGCACCGAAATATGCAAAATTTCTTATAATTTTTTAACCGTTGCCACAATATGGGCTGTAATGCTAAGAAAAAGAATATGGGCTCCAAAGAAAACCTTAAGAATTAGCAAATGGGCTGTAAATTATTAGAAATAATGGCAGATGGGCTATATGTTGTTTTCCATAGATTTGAGGCTTTCCTAAAAAAAGGTTGATGCACAAGCACTGACTGTTGGATGTCCATCCAACGGCCATCGTGCTTCTTCAGTCTCTGCTCTTTCTGCTCCAGCCGCTCAAACAAGCACCGGCGGGACTGCCTGCTCCCTCCTCCGCGCGGCCGGCTGTGCTGCCGCGTAGGCCTCACTGCCCGACCGTACTCCCATCGCTGGCCTAGCCATCCCTCTACTCACCCATACCTGCTGTTATTCTCCGGCGACGGCAGACGAACCAGTAAACCCTCGTACAGTCGTACTCCCCTCCGCGTGGGAAACAACTGCCGAGTATTCCCTGGCTCCGTGTCGTCCCCTTCCTAGGCCTCGCCGTCGTCCACCGCCCTGGTGCTCTCGGCGCAGCGTGGTCAACGTGGTCAAGGAACGACTTCCATCGGACGTGGACTGTACGTGGAGAGGCTGACAGTTGGGTCCACGGCGGCAGCAAGGAAGTGCCTCCTTATTACATGGAAAATAATGATTCCTCCACCTGACAGCAGGGACCCACCGGACGAGCCACCGTATTTCGCAAAAAAAACGTTTCCCCCTGACTGCTGGGACCCACCAGCTACACCTTCGCACTCAAGGAAGTGCGTCCGGGCAAAAAAAAAACGATTCACCCCCCTGACTGTTGGGACCCACCAGCTACATCTTCGCACACAAGGAAGTGCATCCGGGCAAAAAAACCAAAATGATTCGCCCCCCTGACTGCTGGGACCCACCAGCCCCCCGACTGCTGGGACCCACCAGCTACATCTTCGCACGCAAGGAAGTGCGTCCGGGCAAAAAAAATGATTTGCCCCCTGACTGCTGGGACCCACCAGCTACATCTTCGCAGGAAAGGAAGTGCCTGATAGTCGGGACCCACCTGGTCGAAGCGTACGTAGCGTTGACATTCTGGTCGCGAACATGTACGTACATACTGGTCGATGTAGAGGTGCGCACGTGTCGTAGTAGAGGCGCGCACATGTCGTAGTAGAGGCGCGCACATAGCATGTACACGTACGTATAGCGGCCAGGGTGCAAGAAAGAAAATACGGCCACGTATGTGTACATACGGGTGGGGTCTCGAACGCCTACTCGCGCATATGTACGGCGAGGGCTCGTGTACATGGCTGGGTCGGAATGGAGAAACAGCGTCGTCATCGTGTTCATGGGTCGGAACGGAATGCGTGGTCGTGTTCATTGGGAGGGCTTGGACGGAAGAGGCGATGGAAATGAGGCCTGGCGTACCGCACAATGGAGGAAACGGACCTCCTACGGTTGAAACGGGGGTCTTGTTGATCGGGAGGGGTGTGGCATACCGGAAAACAGAGGAAACGGACTTGTGTTGGAGTGCTACGGTCGAAACGGTGGTCCTGTTCATTGGGAGGGGTGTGGCGTACCGCAAAACGGGACTCCATGGGATACTGTTCATCTCCACCGTCGACCCCCTCCAGCCTCCACGAGCTACTGTTCATCCACCGTCGACCTCCTCCAGCCTCCACAGGCTCCTGTTCATCTAGCCTCCACCGCACGCTACTCCACCGGCTACTGTTCAACCACCCCTCCACCGTCTACTTTTCATCCAGACCTCCACACCATGGGGTCTTGTTCAACCACCCCTCCACGAGCACCCCTCCATCGTCTACTGTTCATCCTGCCCTCCACACCACGGGGGCCTGTTCATCCACCCCTCCACCGTCTACTGTTCATCCAGCCCTCCACCACACCACGGGGTCCTGTTCATCCAGAGGCAACGCCACCGCTCACTGTTCATCCAACCCCCCCCCCCCCCCCCCCCCCCCCCCGCAACGCTCACTGTTCATCCCATCGATCGGCTTCAGTTAGCAGCAGTAGCCAAGGAATCGCTCGGCCGGGTTCAGTTAACAGCCATTGATCGATCGCTCGGGTTCAGTAACGCGTAGCCTGTAGTGCAATCGCTCGGGTTCAGTTAGAGCCCAACGCCTCACTCGGGTTTAGTTAGAGCCAACGCCTCGCACACACGCGCGTACGTGTACGAGAGAAACGCGCATCGCTCGGCCCCCGACCTCCCACTGTAACCGGGAACTCCCCGAAATTTTCCTCCCCCTCGCTTCTACCACGGTTTTTTCCGACATGGACGGCCCAAAGAATGTCATGCAGCTGCGTCTCCGACCCGCCCAGGACGAAAAGCCCATTTTCTGTCATGATTTTTTGTCATAGAAGTCGGAGCCCACCACATCTATGATGATACCAGGTTTTGTCACAATTATCATCATAGAAGTGTCATATGTATGACACAAAAAAATTTCGTTCGACCCAAAATGTCACGGATGTGTTTGTTTTTTGTAGTGTTATTCATTATCCTAGTAAGACTCTAGACAATGCTCAATGAAATTATGCTACTACCGAAAAAGAGCTTTTAGCAGTTGTATTTGCTTGTGATAAGTTCAGATCTTATATTGTTGATTCTAAAGTAACTATTCAAACTGATCATGCTACTATTAAATATCTTATGGAAAAGAAAGATGCTAAACCTAGACTTATTAGATGGGTTCTCTTGCTACAAGAATTTGATTTGCATATTGTTGATAGAAAGGGAGCTGAGAACCCCGTTGCAGACAACTTGTCTAGGTTAGAAAATATTCTTGATGACCCACTACCTATTAATGATAGCCTTCCTGATGAACAATTAAATGTTATAAGTACTTCTCGTAGTACTCCATGGTATGCTAATTATGCTAATTATATTGTTGCTAAATTTATACCACCTAGCTTCACATACCAACAAAGGAAAAAGTTTTTCTATGATTTAAGACATTACTTTTGGGATGACCCACATCTTTATAAAGAAGGAGTAGATGGTGTTATTAGACATTGTGTACCTGAGCATGAACAGGAACAGATCCTACGCAAGTGTCACTCCGAGTCTTATGGAGGACACCACGCTGGAGATAGAACTGCACATAATGTATTGCAATCTGGTTTTTATTGGCCTACTCTCTTCAAGGATGCCCGTAAGTTTGTCTTTTCTTGTGATGAATGTCAAAGAATTGGTAATATTAGTAGACATTAAGAAATGCCTATGAATTATTCACTTGTTATTGAACCATTTGATGTTTGGGGCTTTGATTATATGGGACCTTTTCCTGCCTCTAATGGATACACACATATTCTAGTTGTCGTTGATTACGTTACTAAGTGGGTAGAAGCTATTCCAACTAGTAGTGCTGATCATAACACTTCTATTAAAATGCTTAAGGAAGTTATTTTCCCGAGGTTTGGAGTCCCTAGATATTTAATGACTGATGGTGGTTCACACTTTATTCATGGTGCTTTCCGTAAAATGCTTGCTAAATATGATGTTAATCATAGAATTGCATCTCCTTATCACCCTCAGTCTAGTGGTCAAGTAGAGTTGAGAAATAGAGAGCTCAAATTAATTTTGCAAAAGACTGTTAATAGGTCTAGAAAGAATTGGTCCAAGAAACTTGATGATGCATTGTGGGCTTATAGAACTGCATACAAAAATCCTATGGGTATGTCTCCATATAAAATGGTTTATGGAAAAGCATGTCACTTACCTCTCGAACTAGAACATAAGGCATATTGGGCTATTAAGGAGCTCAACTATGATTTTAAACCTGCTGGTGAGAAGAGGTTATTTGATATTAGCTCACTTGATGAATGGAGAACCCAAGCTTATGAAAATGCCAAGTTGTTTAAAGAAAAAGTTAAAAGATGGCATGACAAAAGGATACAAAAGCGTGAGTTTAATGGTAAACGGTCAGAGAATTAAACATTATATCTTAGGTAATCCCATAAATATTGAAACCAATATTATTGAAACCGTAACCCCGGAGGAATACATAAGGGACACTTTCTAGACCGTTTCAGACTCCGAAAAGGAATAGGTATGTGGTACGGTAAGTAAACTGACTCCAAAACAATTTTTAAGGCAATATTTCTCCGTTCTGGAATATTTAGAAAAATAGAAAAATAAGTAGCAGTCCGGGAAGGACACGAGGGCCCCACGAGGGTGGTGGTCGCGCCCTACCCCCTGGGCGCGCCCCCTACCTCGTGAGCACCTCGTGTGCCTTCCGGACTCCGTTTTCTTGCACGTTATGTATTTTGGTCGGTAAAAATTCATTATATATTGTCCCGAAGGTTTTGACTCCCGTATCACGCAAACCTCCTCTATTCTTGTTTCGAGCTGTTTTCTGTCAGGGTTTTCCAGGCTAGGCATCATGTCGTCTCCCTCCTCCAACAATGGTGACAATGATGCTTGGCTAATGAAGATAGATCTGAAGAGGGAAGAACCCACGAGGGTCAACAAGGATGAAAGGATCAAGAAGGCCACAGAGGATCAAGCTCCATCAGCAAAAGACACCCTTCAAATTGATCATAACCTTCTTACCCCAACTGAGATCGAAGCTTTCAACATGATTGAGTTAGCTTGTGTTCAAAACAAGTATCTCACACAAGAAAATATTTTGTTGAAGGAGCATATTGTCGCACTCAAGGGCATTATTCGCAAGATGGAGGACCTCTTACGCTCGATGTGCGATTATTCGTCACCTTCACCTTCTTCACCAACAAAGAAGGAGACATAATCACATGGGTACGGGCACTCCCCTTGGCAACTGCCAAGCTTGGGGGAGGTGCCCCGGTATCGTATCACAATCACAACTCCTATCTTTACCGTTTTTCTTAGTTCGATCCTATTAGTAGTATCTTGATTTAGTAGAATAAAGTTCATGGCATGATCTAGTTTTGAGTTTTGCTTTATGATCTCTCTATGTAATCGAGTCCGTGAGCTATATATATAATAAAGATTAGTGTTGAGTCAAGGGATTGATTATTTTGCCATGACCTTGGATGAATAAAAGTAAGAAGAAAAGAATGAAAAGAAACAAAAAGTTCATATTGATCTTATTGAGAGTAATGACTTCACATAGAAAGAGTATGATGATTAAAAGTTGTTGGGAGTTGGCAGACATAGCTTTGGTCATTGTTGCAATTAATAGGAAGTAATAAGGACAGAGAGGTTTTCACATATAGATATATTATCATTGACATCTTTTATGATTGGGAGCACTCATTAAAATATGGCATGCTAAAGAGTTGATGTTGGACAAGGAAGACAACGTAATGAGTTATGTCTTTCTTGTATCTAAGATAAAGTATGTTGTCATGGATCCTCTAACTTGTTGAGCTTGCCTTTCCCCCTCATGCGAGCCAAATTCTCAGCACTAAGTAGAAATACTACTTGTGCTTCCAAATACCCTTAAACCAGTTTTGCCATGAGAGTCCACCATATCTACCTATGGATTGAGTAAGATCTTTCAAGTAAGTTGTCATCGGTGCAAAGCAATAAAAATTGCTCTAAATATGTACGATTGATTGGTGTGGGAGAAATAAGCTTTATACGATCTTGTGATGTGGAAGTAATAAAAGCGACGGACTGCATAATAAAGGTTCATATCACAAGGGGCAATATAAAGTGACGTTCTTTCGCATTGAGATTTTATATATCCAACCATAAAAGCGCATGGCAACCTCTGCTTCCCTCTGCGAAGGGCCTATCCTTTATTATTATCTTCTACCTTATGCAAGAGTCATGGTGATCTTCACCTTTTATTTTTCATTTTATCCTTTGGCAAGCTCAGCATGTTGGAAAGAACATGATATATATATATATATATATATATATATATATCTAATTGGACGTAGGGGAGCATGAACCATTATTGTTGACATTAGCCTTGAGGTAAAAGGTTGTGGGGCAAAACTACAAGCCCCTATCTTTCTCTGTGTCTGATTAAAACTCTGTAACCACAAGTATCGCGTGACTGTTAGCAATTATGGAGGACTAAATGATAGTTGAGTATGTGGACTTGCTTTTTAGCTCTGACATAGACTCTTTCCGATGTTATGATAAATTGCAATTGCTTCAATGACTGAGATTATAGTTTGTCGGAGCCCAATAAGGTTTATGATTTATACTTTTGCATTGTGAATAGATCATCACTTGAATATAAGTAATCATATGACAAAATCTATATATGTTGCTGTTATGAGAATAATCATGATGCCTTCATGTCCGTATTTTATTTTTATCGACGCCTCTACCTCTAAACATGAGGACATATTTATTGTTATCGGCTTTTCGCTTGAGGACAAGCGAGGTCTAAGCTTGGGGGAGTTGATACGTCCATTGTGCATCATGCTTTTATATCAATATTTATTGCATTATGGGCTGTTATTTCACTTTATGTCACAATACTTATGGCTATTCTCTCTTATTTTACAAGGTTTACATAAGGAGGGAGAATGCCGGCAGCTGGAATTCTGGGCTGGAAAAGGAGCAAATATTAGAGACCTATTCTGCGCAACTCCAAAAGTCCTGAAACTCCACGGAACGTCTTAAAATAAATAAAGAAAAATCCTCGCCAAAGATGAAGGCCAGGGGGCCCACACCCTTCTCACGAGGGTGGGGGGGCGTGCCCCCTAGGGCGCGCCCCCCTACCTCGTGGCCCCCCTGGTGGCTCTCCGACGCCCATCTTCTCCTATATGAAGTCTTTCAATGAGAAAAAAAATAAAGAGAAACTTTTCGGGACGAGACTCCGCCGCCACGAGGCGGAACCTTGGCGGATCCAATCTAGAGCTCCGGCAGAGCTGTTCCGCCGGGGATACTTCCCTCCGGGAGGGGGAAATCATCACCATCGTCATCACCAACGCTCCTCTCATCGGGACAGGGCAATCTCCATCAACATCTTCACCAGCACCATCTCATCTCCAAACCCTAGTTCATCTCTTGTATCCAATTCTTGTCTCAAAGTCCGGGATTGGTGCTAGTAGGTTGCTAGTAGTGTTGATTACTCCTTGTAGTTGATGCTAGTTGGTTTATTTGGTGGAAGATCATATGTTCAGATCCTATATGCATATTATTACCCCTCTGATTATGAACATGAATATGCTTTGTGAGTAATTACGTTCGTTCCTGAGGACAAGGGAGAAGTCTTGCTATGAGTAGTCACGTGAATTTGGTATTCGTTTGATATTTGGATAAGATGTATGTTGTCTAGCCTCTAGTGGTGTTATGTGAACGTCGACTACATAACACTTCACCATTATTTGGGCCTAGAGGAAGGCATTGGGAAGTAATAAGTAGATGATGGGTTGCTAGAGTGACAGAAGCTTAAACCCTAGTTTATGTGTTGCTTCGTAAGGGGCTGATTTGGATCCATATGTTTCATGCTATGATTAGGTTTACCTTAATACTTTTGTTGTAGTTGCGGATGCTTGCAATAGAGGTTAATCATAAGTGGGATGCTTGTTCAAGTAATAACAACACCCAAGCACCGGTCCACCCACATATCAAATTATCAAAGTATCGAACGCGAATCATATGAACGTGATGAAAACTAGCTTGATGATATTCCCATGTGTCCTCGGGAGCACTTTTCCTATTATAAGAGTTTGTTCCGGCTTGTCCTTTGCTACAAAAGGATTGGGCCACCTTGCTGCACTTTATTTACTTTTGTTACTTGTTGCTCGTTGCAACCTATCTTATCACAAAACTATCTGTTACCACTTATTTCAGTACTTGCAGAGAATACCTTGCTGAAAACCGCTTATCATTTCCTTCTGCTCCTCGTTGGGTTCGACACTCTTACTTATCGAAAGGACTACGATAGATCCCCTATACTTGTGGGTCATCAGAGCCAGCTAGCTGTCTTCTCCCGCACAAAAGCGGGTCATGAGTGTCGTGAGGGCTGCCATAGATTTCGGCTTTTCCTGACCAAGGTGCCGGGCTAGCCATTCGTCGCGGATTTTGTGTTTGAAAGCCGCTAGGGCCTCTGCATCCGGACAGTCGACGATTTGATTTTTCTTTGTTAGGAACCGAGTCCAGAATTGCCTGGCCGGTTCTTCTGGCTGCTGAATTATGTGGTGCAAGTCACCGGCATCTGGTGGCCGCACATAAGTGCCCTGAAAGTTGTCGAGGAATGCGGCTTCCAGATCTTCCCAATAGCTAATGGACTCTGCTGGCAAGCTATTAAGCCAATGCCGCGCTGGTCCCTTGAGCTTTAGTGGGAGGTATTTGATGGTGTGTAAGTCATCACCGCGGGCCATGTGGATGTGGAGGAGGAAATCCTCGATCCAAACCGCGGGATCTGTTGTGTCGTCGTATGATTCAATATTCACAGGTTTGAAACCTTCTGGGATTTGATGATCCATTACTTCGTCTGTGAAGCATAAGGGGTGTGCGGCGCCTCTATATTGGGCTATATCGTGATGCAGCTCGAATGGGTCTTGCCCGCTGTGTTCGGCCCGGCTGGATTTACTTTTACTATATCCGGCGTGACGTTTATCGTCTCGCATAGTGGCGCGCCCTCGTGATCCGTAGATCGATCTTGCATGCTTTGCTTTTTCCTCCAATGTCTCCCAGGTCTGGCGTATCTCCCCATGCTTTTTTATTTGAATGGTGTCGGGGTGCGGGCTGAGTTTTTGGCTGGAATGCCTCTCTATCCCGGCCACGAGGTGGCCGATCAGCCGCGTCATACGCTTCTTCCTCCAGTCGGGGTAGCAACCTGCATTTTGGGTAACTCTTGGAGGGGCGCTCGAGTTTATATTCCTCAGCCACGAGGACTTTAGTCCATCTCTCACCTAGCAGATCCTGATCAGCTTGAAGCTGTTGCTGCTTTTTCTTAAGGCTATTTGTCGTGGCTATAAGCCGGCATTTGAAGCGCTCTTGTTCGATGGGATCCTCTGGCATGGCGAATTCGTCGTCGCCAAGGCTTGCCTCGTCTTCGGAGGGGGGCATGTAATTATCATCCTCCTGCTCTAAATCTTGATGGAGGGGATTGTTGTTGTCTTCGGCACTATCCGGAGTATTATTATCTCCTGTGCCGGTATCACCACTGTTGCTTTGGCGGGACTTAGAGCGGCGTCGCTGACGTCGGCGCTTGGGATGCTTCTTGGAGGGGTCATCCTCCGCTATCTCATCGCCATTGCCTTCTTTGGGTGTATCCACCATGTATATATCGTATGATGAGGTGGCTGTCCAGTGCCCTGTGGGCAGTGGTTCCTCTTCGTCTCCCGCATCGTCGTCCATACCGTCGATGTCTTCGGAGTCGAAGTCGAGCATGTCGGTTAAGTCATCGGCAGTGGCTATTAAGTGGGTGGTGGGTGGGCCGCGAATTTCTTCGTCGTCCGTATCCCAGTCCTGCCGGACATAGTTTGGCCAGGATCCTCCTGACAAGGAGAGAGACCTTAATGAGTTCAATATGTCGCCAAAGGGCGAGTGCTGAAAAATATCCGCGGAGGTAAACTCCATGATCGCCGCCCAATCAGATTCGATATGAACGGGCACAAGCGGCTCGGAGTCCATGGCCGGAGAAGGATCCGACAATTTAATCAACACGGCTCTCGTGTAAGGTAAGGTCGATGTTTGGCTCGATCGCCGCTGAGTGTAAGGCCTCCGTGGCGGGGTCCATCCACCCGTCCATGGACGGCGCAACTGGCTCCGAATTGAGGGTCGGAGCGGCTGCCTATGCGATCTCTTGAACACTGTCCGATGGTAGAGCTTAATCGTACTCATCGTGGCCGCGTGACGCACAAGGAAGAGGCTTGAATCCGCCGAAGATCAAGTCTCCGCAGATATCGGCCGTGTAGTTTAAGCTTCCAAACCTGACCTGGTGGCCAGGGGCATAACTTTCAATCTGCTCCAGATGGCCAAGCGAATTGGCCCGCAGTGCAAAGCCGCCGAACACGGAGATCTGTCTGGGGACAAAAGTCTCACCCTAGACTGCATCACTATCGATGATAGTAGGAGCCATCAAGCCTAACAGCGACGACACAGAGGAACTCTCAATGAAAGCACCAATGTCGGTGTCAAAACCGGCGGATCTCGGGTAGGGGGTCCCGAACTGTGCGTCTAAGGCGGATGGTAACAGGAGGCAGGGGACACAATGTTTTACCCAGGTTCGGGCCCTCTTGATGGAGGTAAAACCCTACGTCCTGCTTGATTAATATTGATGATATGGGTAGTACAAGAGTAGATCTACCACGAGATCGGAGAGGCTAAACCCTAGAAGCTAGCCTATGGTATGATTGTATGTTGTCCTATGGACTAAAATCCTCCAGTTTATATAGACACCGGAGAGGTTAGGGTTACACAAGGTCGGTTACAAAGGAGGAGATACACATATCCGTATTGCCTAGCTTGCCTTCCACGCCAAGTAAAGTCCCATCCGGACATGAGACGAAGTCTTCAATCTTGCATCTTCATAGTCTAACAGTCCGGCCAATGGAGATAGTCCGGCTGTCCGAAGACCCCCTAATCCAGGACTCCCACAGTCACACAGACCTCGCCCAATCACTCGTGGTAAGTCTTCAGGCAACTTCCAAACCTTCACAAACTTGGTCACTCGGCGATCCACAATTCCTCTTGGATGCTCTAGACCATGACGCCTAACCGTCTGGAAGAAGCACAGTCTTCAAAGGTAACAAGTGTCAGATCCACGCAGGATCAATCTCTTCAGTGATGCTCAATCACTTGGGGTTTGTAGGTGATTGGGTTTGGGTTTTTCCTCACTTGATGATTTTCGCTCAAAGTCCTCAGAGGATAGGTTGCTCTCAAATGACAAGTGTCAGTTTCTCTCAGAGCAGCCAACCAACTATTGGTTGTTGGGGGCGGCTATTTATAGCCTAGGGAGCAGCCCGACATGATAAGACATAAATGCCCTTCAATGATATGACCGTTAGATGGATATATATTTTGGGACAGCTGGCGCATAGCACAGCAACGGTCGGAATTTTGAGTAGCAAAATCCTAAGGGCTATCATGTCCCTCACTGTGTAGACAATCCGCACTGGCGAATTTCTAACTCCTCAGTCAGAACAAATTCCTAAGAGACCAGAAGAACTTCGTCTTTGTCACTGAAGAATATGACTGGACTGTATGAGATTTCCAATGGCTTCACTCGAAGGGATTGGTAGGTGTAGGATTTTGAGTTGAGCATCACATGGAAATTTTTCCTTAGTATTTCCTCGACCCCCTTTAACAGTACGGTGTTTCCTATGACTCAAGAAAGAGAAAATGAAACTACGAAAACAAAAGTCTTCACGCTTCATGTTCCTCGAATGAATACCAAGTCTTCAAGGTCACACCAATTTCTTCACTTTCAAAGTCTTCAGAAAGTCTTCAGTCGAAGAACTTCATTTTTAGGGGTCGACTTCCTCTGTAAATATCAAACTCCTCATAGACTTATAGACCTGTGTACACTCACAAACGCATTAGTCCCTTAACCTATAAGTCTTCAATACACAAAAATCACTAAGGGGCACTAGATGCACTTACAATCTCCCCCTTTTTGGTGATTGATGACAATATAGGTTAAGTTTTCAACGGGGATAACCATATGAAGTGTAAGTACTGATATTGAGGAATTTGATTGCAAGATATAGAAGTACTCCCCCTGAAGATGTGCATAGTGAGGAATTTGCTTTTGAAGCAATGCACACTTGAAGAGTTGAATCATGGTGATCTCCCCCTATATCTTGTAATTCATACACTCATTTGACATATAACAGTGAAGAATTTTGAAATGCATGATGAAATATGGTGACTGAAGTAATTCAGCATCCGTGCATTAGCATCTATGAGGAATAAGCATGCAGAAAAACATATCAAAAGTATCAGAGCACCATTGGGTTTAAGTTTACAACTCGATCCAATAAAGTCTCAGAAGAACGAGAGTTGTAACTTAACAAAAAAATGCCCATATAGAAAGACCCGCTTGAAGACTAACTAAAAATTCTCCCCCTTTGTCATCAAATGACCAAAAGGATCGAATATGAGGACTAACGCCCCTGAAGAATATCAAGTTGATGAAGGAACGCCAGCGTTGTTGGGGTCGTTTGTTGTAGTAGGGCCTGCCGCAGTGTCGTCCAAGTCTTCATTCTCATCAGTGTCGCGCGATGAAGAAAATGAGCTGGCCACCAGAGAAGGAACCTTGACCTTCTTGAATTTCTTCGGTGGAGGTGCAGACCAGTCAAAATCTTCCTTGAGACCCATTTTCTTCAGATCGTCTTCACCATACAGATGTGACAGTATTGCCCAGGTGCGACCGAAAACTTCATGGAGGTAGTAATGGTTTTTCTTCACTGCATTGTGTGTAGCAGTCATGTTGTGAAGAAATGAACCAAACTGATGCTTAACCCATTTATGATTTCGATCCACCTTCTGGTGAAGACTAAGCAGAAGCTCACGATCAGTCATCACACAAGGATCAGTGGCTTGAGGAGTAGACTTGGGTGCATTGGCAGAGTCATGTGTGGCAGAGTCATCATTGGTGGAATAAGAGGCAGCTTTGCGAAACTGACCATCCAATGGACGAATGCCTTCATCTATAACAACTGGTGCCTTGCCCTTTTCATCAACAGACAAATAGGTCTGCTTGAGGACTTCAATCGGGGGCAAGTAGCTGAGATGATTCTGAAAATCAGCTTTGTAGTTGAGTGAAGACCTTGTCCTGAGGAATCTCATAATCCAAGGTGCATAAGGCTTCAGCTCAAACGGAGACAGTGCAACATTTGCCAGAGTCCTCATGAAGAAATCATGATAATTGACAGGAATGCCATGAACGATGTGGAATACCAGATTCTTCATGATGCCAACAATTTCCTCATCAGATGAGTCGTGGCCTTTGATAGGACTCATTGTCCTCGTAAGAATACGATAGACAGTTCTGGGCACATAAAGTAATTCCTTCACGAGGAATTTGGTTCGTGGGGCCTGACCTGGCTTCAAAGGTTTCATCAGAACCTGCATGTAGTGATTTGTAAGCTCAGGTTCACTGTAGATGCAACGAGCTTCTTCGAGGGGAGGACCGAGTGGTAAGGCATGAAGCAATTCAGAAGCTAGTGTAGTGTAGTGAGTGTTTTCAGACATCCAATCCAGCACCCATGAATTCACATCTTCAGAATCTCCTATGATGTGCAGCGTTGCATAAAATTGAAGAATCAGTTCTTCATTCCAATCACAGATGTCAGAGCAAAAGTTTAACAGTCCAGCATCGTGAAGAACACTGTCGATGTCAAAACCGGCGGATCTCGGGTAGTGGGTCCCGAACTGTGCGTCTAGGCCGGATGGTAACAGGAGGCAGGGAACACGATGTTTTACCCAGGTTCGGGCCCTCTTGATGGAGGTAAAACCCTACGTCCTGCTTGATTAATATTGATGATATGGGTAGTACAAGAGTAGATCTACCACGAGATCAAGGAGGCTAAACCCTAGAAGCTAGCCTATGGTATGATTGTTGTATATGGAGTTGATTGCCTACGGACTACAACCCTCCGGTTTATATAGACACCGGATAGGGTTAGGGTTACATAGAGTCGGTTACAATGGTAGGAGATCTTGAATATCCGCATCGCCAAGCTTGCCTTCCACGCCAAGGAAAGTCCCATCCGGACACGGGACGAAGTCTTCAATCTTGTATCTTCATAGTCCAGGAGTCCGACTGAAGGTATAGTCCGGCTACCCGAACACCCCCTAATCCAGGACTCCCTCAGTAGCCCCTGAACCAGGCTTCAATGACGACGAGTCCGGCGCGCAAATTGTCTTCAGCATTGCAAGGCGGGTTCCTCCTCCAAGTCCTTCATAGAAGATTGTAAACACCAAGAGTAGTGTCCGGCTCTGCAAAATAAGCTTCCACATATTGCCGTAGAGAGAATAATATTAACACAAGCCAAATCTGCTGACGTACTCCGCAGTGCGTCATCACACTACAACCAAGTCCTTCACTCGAATCGTTTTCACTTTTCCACCTCAGCGTGTTTTGCGAGGTGGTTTCCTTGGCACGTCTTGTCAAAGCAGAGATCGTGTACCCCCCTTTTACGGGATTCTCATCAATACGGACATGGGTAACCCAACCGCGCCACTTATCACGGCGCTTGGGAGGCAAGCGAGTTTTACTAGGCGGGTGGGGACGCACAACCGCATCCGCCCATATAAGGGGACAAGGATCCACCTTTTTACCTGCGCCTTCTTCCTCCCTTGCCTATCCATCTCCTGCGCACCCGAGCTCTAGTGCCCAAGCCCGCACTTCCCACCTCAACCTTCTCCAGCAATGTCCGGAGCGGGAGGCAAGTGGATGGTCTCCTCCGCCACGGAGGCCAAAGTCAAGAAGCTAAGGAAGGCCGGATACCTGTCCAAGGACATTGCGCACCGGCTTCCTGAAGAGGGGCAGCTTCTCCCCACCCCAAGGCCCCATGAGAGGGTAGTATTTCTCCCCCACTTCCTCCACGGACTGGGTTTTCCACTCCACCCATTTGTCCGGGGGCTCATGTTCTACTACGGCCTGGATTTCCATGATCTGGCTCCGAACTTCATCCTCAACATCTCGGCGTTTATCGTCGTGTGCGAGGCTTTTCTCCGCGTCCGCCCTCATTTCGGCCTCTGGCTCAAGACCTTCAACATCAAGCCCAAGGTGGTGCGCGACAGCCAGGCGGAGTGCGGAGGCGCCATGGCGGGCAAGATGGCCAACATCCTATGGTTCGAGGGCTCTTTCATGGAGACCCTAAAGGGATGGCAATCCGGGTGGTTTTATATCACCGAGCCGCGAGATCCAAAATGGACCGCAGCCCCCGAGTTCCGATCCGGACCCCCCGCGCGGCTTATGTCCTGGAAAGAGACGGGCCTGTCGTGGGGTGACGAAAAAGAGGTGACCGGATTGCAAACATGCATCCAGTCCCTGGTGAACAAGCCAGTCCGGCTTGTTAATGTAATCCAGGTTATGCTCGTCCGCCGGATCCTCCCGTGCCAACAACGGGATTTTAATCTGTCGGAGTTCGACCCGGCGCAACGTCAAACCCTCAGCAGGCTCTTCGACACGACGTACGAAGACGCCTGGAAGATGCTAGTCAAGGGCGCCGAGGCTCCCGCATCCGCTTCCGAGGACCGCGGATACAGCTCGCAGCGTCATGCTAGCGAGGTATGCCATCTACACCTTTTATAGGATGTTAAGCTTTTTTTCATAGTTTGACTCTATGCGGGATCTAAAACTCCCTTACCTTTGACAAGCTTGGCGGGCGATATCCGGACCGATTAACTGTCCGGCTCCGCTGCCCGAAGACCCAGCCCCAGCTCTACTAGCGAAGCTGCTGGTTCCGGCGCCTTATGTGGTGCCGGAGAAGAAGGCCAAGAAGAAGAAGACCACAGGGACTCGAAAGAGTGCCCGCAACGTGGTGGTGTCGGACTCGTCATCTGACGAGTCCGAGACGCCCTCCTCCCGCGAAAACGAGGAGGAGGAAGAAGAAACCTCTCCCCCCCCCATCGGAGGGAGGAGAGAAGAGGAAGGCCGCCCCAACGGGGGAGGCCGAGGGGTCTAGGAAAAGGAAGACCCCTCCGCCGGACTATGCCCCCAACGCCGAAGAGGGTAAAGAGGAGTGGCCAAACAGGGCCAAGCGTCCGGCGAAATCGTAAGTTCGGATATCAGAGTAACTCATGATGTTCCTTTGTTGCACAACTTTCCCTAATGTCGAATGTAATTATGTAGTCCGCCCCGGGCCGAATTCGATGAATCGTCGGACGGCTCCCTGGACTCATCGGACGTGAACTCAGTTCTGCCCACTGTCTCCCCCCGCACTGCAAACGACGCCGAAGTGGCGTCGCGACAAGCTCTAGGGCAGGAGGAGGTGGTCCCGGAGGAGCCGCAAGGCAACCTCCCAGGCTCCAGGAGTGAAAGGGATAAGGCTCCCCAGGGCTCTAAGTCCGGCTTTGTGCCGGACACCACACTGGAATCAGTTCTGGACCGTGGTAGGCGAACTCCTTCCAAGAGGAGCAAGCCTTCTAAGCCGGCGGCCTCCGTCCAACCGGAGGTGCCGGACAATCTGCTGGAGGTGCTTGACGACGCCTCCATCGACGAGGGGCACCGTACTATTATGAGTACGGTGATCCAGAAGGTTCAGTCTGCCAAGAGCGGACTGACTGAAGCTTGCGCTTGCCTTCTAACAGGCTTCGAGGTAAGTAAAAATATGTAAAAATATTACCGCATAGACAGTAGCCCCTGATGCTTTGTTTGGCGTTCGGAGAGAAAATCCGAATAGAGGATCTATTAAATTTCGCAGGAGTCTAAAAAAAGAGTCAATATGCGTATGCAGGCTTCGCTGCTATCCACCGCCGCACTGACTGCGGAGGTGGGTGTCCTGAAGCAGGACCTCGAGCGGACCGAGCAAGAGCTCGGCCTTGCCAAGCGGCGGCTCGAGGAGGAAGAATGTAAGAAATACCTTACAAAAAAAGTGCCTATAACAAGGCTTGATTGCAAAAAAGAGTAACAGGATTGTACTGCTTATTGTAGGGGCTATGACTGAGGTGGCGACCGTTAAGCAGGCGCTGTCTAAGGCCGAAAAGAAAACGGCTGCGGAGCGCACCGAGCGAGACAGACTTGGGGCTCAGGTCGGCGAGGTGCAGCAAGAGCTGCAGGCTCTCATGAAAAAACATGAGAGTTTGGAGCTGGAGTCGAAGGCGCAAGCATCCGAGCTTGCAACGGCCCTAGAGGCTGCCAAGTATGCCAAGGCCGAAGCCCAAAAGGCCCTCCAAGAGTTGGAGGAGATGAGGAAGATAGCAGCGGGTAAGGCATTCTTTATGCAAAGCAGAAATATAAAAGTGAACTACCTGTTACTTACCCGAATCCGGAGCTCTCCAGGGGCATTCGCAGATCTTCCCCACAGCGTATCCGACGCCGCCGCATTCTACCGAGCTGAAGAGGGCAGCTCGGCGGAGAAGGTGTTCTGGTCTCAGTATTCTGAGGCCGGACACCCTGTGCCCTTGAGCGACCAGCTGAAATAGCTGGTCGAGCTCGACAAGGCGGCCGAGCAGGCCATGAAGGGCTTCATAGTTTGGTTGTGGCCCAGAGAGGCCCTGCCTGGGAGCTATTTTGGGCTGGTGCGGCGGCTGGTGGAGGCCTGTCCGAGGCCTGAGGTCATCAAGCGCTCCGTCTGCATCGAAGGTGCCCGTCGGGCCCTTGCCCGTGCAAAGGTGCACTGGGGTAAGCTGGACGGTGAGAAGCTTGTGAAGGACGGGCCGCCGCCAGGGAAGGAGCATCGCAAGCCCGAGAACTACTACAAGGATGTTCTTGCAGGTGCCCGCCTTGTGGCGGATGAATGTACCAAGGATGTGATATTTGAATGAACTCGCTCGTGTTTATCCTGTGCGCTGAAAACTTGTTCATATGCGCTAAGCAATGCTTATTGAATTTAAAATATTACTTTCTGTGCGGCCGTTTATCAAAAATTGAGAGATGGCCAGTCGTCGACTTCTGCCCCCGTGCCACTAGTGCTGGGGTGTTCGGGATAAACCTGAGCGCTCTTTTTCCCAGAGTTGGGTCCTTCGAGGGAGGCGCTCAGCACAACGAACCAGGCAATCGGACTATAATGCTTGAACACTCTCTCTTAGCCATAGAACTCTATAATTTTAAATTTCGGCGAAGCCCCTAGTTCGGAAGACCGAGTTCGGGCGCTATCCACGCCTTGGCCGGACAAAGCCAGCTCCTGGCTCGAAGCGGCATAAGCCTTTAGGGACTCAAAAAACCTCTCGAACAGCGACCGGTCTCTCGCCACATCGTGACAGTCAGTTTTAGCTTTCTCGACTGAGGTGCTTAACCCAGCTAAACCAGGGCACAATCGCAGTGGTTCTCCTAGTGCTACCTTAGCCGATAGAGCGGAACGTAAGGAACCAAAACATAGGAGCCGGGTAAACCCAACTATTGACCCAAATCATGATTCGGAGCCGATGCATATAGTGCTATAAGTTCGGGGTGCCGCACTTGTGAAAGTGTACGGACTTCTCACACCATTATGAGGGGTACTGAAGCCCCTGGCATGTTTGCCATACCATGGTGTACGGGTGCAATCATGTCATTTAATAAACATAAATGTGAAAAGAAGATAATGCAAAAAATAGACAAGAAGCTAAGCATTGTTTATAGAGAGGCTATTTATCAAAGCCGAACGATACAAATAGTGCGGTAAGCAAAAGATATTGGACTATTCAGTATGTCCTGACCAGGGGCAGGCCGCGGAATTGTATTTAAAACAGGTATACCGCTCGTAACAGAGACCACCCGGGAATTCCATAATGCGGCGTGGCTTGTCTGCATCCCTGGATCTTGCATCGTTTGTGCGGCAGTTGAATTGCCGAACAGGTCGTCCGAAGTATGGAGTCCTGAAAGTAAGAAAAAATTAAAAAAAGAATCTGGCAGCCCCTAGTACGTTTTAAGCCGTATTTTGGGCGTGCCGTTATTGTGCCCCTTCCCCTGTGCCCATGGTATTTCAAGGGCGTAGTTATGTACGCGAGGTACTGGTTTCGCTATGTCGCGAAAGCTGGGGTTGGGGCCGCATTGCTACGCTTGCTCAGAGTGTGCCAGGCGGTCCTGTTGTGGGTTACTCCAGGCGCGCTTGGCAGTGTCTGGCTTTTTAATGGCCGGACTGGAGAATTGCCTGAGAAGGCTACTTTGTACCTCCGCTGCGAGAGCCGTCGTGTGCTCCTCCGTACGGAGGGAGCGTTCGGTGTTTCCGTTGACCGTAATTACTCCTCGAGGGCCTGGCATCTTGAGCTTGAGATATGCGTAGTACGGCACCGCATTGAACTTTGCGAATGCGGTTCGTCCGAGCAGGGCGTGATAGCCACTGCGAAACGGGACTATATCGAAGATTAACTCTTCGCTTCGGAAATTGTCCGGGGATCCGAAGACCACGTCAAGTGTTACTGAGCCTGTACAGTTGGCTTCTACACCTGGTATAACGCCTTTAAAGGTCGTTCTTGTGGGCTTAATCCTTGAGGGATCTATGCCCATTTTCCGCACTGTATCCTGATAAAGCAGGTTCAGGCTACTGCCGCCGTCCATGAGGACTCTTGTGAGATGAAATCCGTCGATGATTGGGTCGAGAACCAATGCGGCGAAGCCGCCATGACGGATGCTAGTGGGATGGTCCCTTCGATCAAAAGTGATCGGGCAGGAGGACCATGGGTTGAACTTTGGGGCGACTGGCTCCATCGCGTATACGTCCCGTAGCGCACGCTTCCGCTCCCGCTTGGGAATGTGGGTTGCGTATATCATGTTCACCGTCCGCACTTGTGGGGGAAAGCCCTTCTGTCCATTGTTGTCGGCGGCTTGGGCTCCTCGTTGTCGCTGTGCAGCCCCTTGTCTCTGTTTTCGGCCCTTAACTTGCCTGCCTGCTTGAACACCCAACAATCCCTGTTAGTGTGATTGGTTGGCCTTTCGGGGGTGCCATGTATCTGGCACAAGCGATCGAGTATTCGGTCCAAACTGGACGGGCCCTGAGTATTCTTTTTGAATGGCTTTTTCCGCTGACCGGATTTATAGCCTTTGAATCCGGCATTGACTGCCGTGTCTTTATTGCTGTCGCTGCTAACGCGGCGTTTTTGCTTATTCCAACGTGTCCTGCCACTTTTGTCCTTGGTATCTGAATTACCAGGGTTCTTTGATAAGTTGTTACTGCGAGCTAGCCAGCTGTCTTCTCCCGCGCAAAAGCGGGTCATGAGTGTCGTGAGGGCTGCCATGGATTTTGGCTTTTCCTGTCCCAGGTGCCGGGCAAGCCACTCATCGCGGATGTTATGCTTGAAGGCTGCTAGGGCCTCTCCGTTCAGACAGTCGACTATCTGGTTTTTCTTTTTTAGGAACCGTGTCCAGAATTGTCTGGCCGATTCCTCTGGCTGCTGAATTATGTGGCTTAAGTTGTCGGCATCCGGTGGTCGCACGTAAGTGCCCTGGAAGTTGTCGAGGAATGCGGCTTCCAGGTCCTCCCAAGAACCGATTGAGTCTGCTGGCAAGCTGTTAAGCCAATGCCGGGCCGGTCCTTTAAGTTTGAGTGGGAGGTATTTGATGGCGTGTAGATCATCGTCGTGTGCCATGTGGATGTGAAGGAGATAATCCTCGATCCATACCACCGGATCTGTTGTGCCATCATATGATTCGATGTTTACGGGTTTGAAACCCTCTGGGATTTTATGATCCATTACTTCATTCGTGAAGCATAGCGGGTGTGCGGCGCCTCTGTACTGGGCTATATCACGACGCAGCTCGGAAGAGCTATGTCTGTTGTGTTCGGCCTGGCCGGATTTGTTGTATCTGGAGTGAAGATCATTGTCACATGCCGTAGGGCGCCTGCGCGATCCATAGATCGATCTTGTTTGTCTTGCCTCATCCTCCAGTATGTCTCGCAGGTCGGGCGCATTTTCCCGTGCCTTAGTTGAGCGGTGTCGGGGCGTGGCTTGGGTGGAGGGCCGAGAGGCCTCTTTGTCGCGGCCGCGAGGTGGCCGGTCTGCCATGTCATGCGCTGGTGATGTAGGTGCTTCCTCCTCTGATCGGGGTAGCGGCCTGTGCTTCGGGTAACTCTTGGAGGGGCGTTCGAGTTCATACTCTTCGGCCGCAAGGACTTCAGTCCATCTGTCAGCTAGCAAATCTTGGGCAGCTCTAAGCTATTGCTGCTTTTTCTTGAGGCTGCTTGCCGTGGCTAAAAGCCTGCGTTTAAAACGCTCTTGTTCGGCGGGGTCTGATGGTATGACGAATTCGTCGTCATCGAGGCTTGCCTCGTCTTCAGAGGAAGGCGTATAGTTATCATCCTCGACCTCTCGGTCTGCCACTCTCTCACGAGGGCTGGCTTCTCCATCTTCCTGTGCCGAATCTTGCTGAGGTGGGTGTTCTTCGGCGCTATCCGGGGTAGTATTATCTCCCATGCCGGAATCACCGTTTTTGCTTTGGCGGGATTTAGAGCGGCGCCGCTGACGCTGGCACTTTGGTTGTTTCTTTGGGGCGTCATCCCCCACTGTTCCATCACCATCTCCATCTTTTGGAGTATCCACCATATATATGTCATATGACGAGGTGGCCTTCCAGCGCCCTACAGGTGCTGGTTCCTGTTTGTCTCCTACATCGTCGTCCATGCCGTCGATGTCTTCGGAGCTGAAGTCAAGCATGTCGGTTAGATCGTCGATAGTGGCTACAAAGTGGGTGGTGGGTGGGCTTTGAATTTCCTCATCGTCCGTATCCCACCCTCGCTAACCGTGGTCCGGCCAGGGCTCTCCTGATAAAGAGAGAGACTTAAGAGAATTCAGGATGTTGCCAAAAGGCGAATGCTGAAAGATGTCTGTGGCGGTGAACTCCATTATCGGCGCCCAATCGGATTCGATTGGCAGGGGCGCGGGGGGTTCGGAGTCCGGGGAGGAGTCCGGATCCTCGGAGTCACGGGTCGTGCAGAGTGCGGGGCTAGCGTTTGGCTCGATCGCTTTCGGGATCGCAGCCCCCGAGGTGACGTCCAACCGCTCATCCTCGATTGGCGCAATAGGCTCCGAGTTAAGGGTCGGAACCGATGCGTGTGCGGCCTCTAGGACACTGTCCGGGGGCATAGCTAGATCATGCCCCTCGAGATAGTGCGGCGCGCTTGGCCGTGGCTCGAGCCCGTCGAAGATCAAGTCTCCGTGGATGTCAGTCGTGTAGTTTAAGCTTCCAAATCTGACTTGATGGCCAGGGGCGTAGCTTTCGATCTGCCCCAGGTGGCCGAGCGAATTGGCCCGCAGAGCGAAGCCGCCGAAGACGAAGATCTGTCCGGGGAGAAAAGTCTCACCCTGGACCGCATCGTTGTTGATGATCAAAGGAGCCATCGGGCCTAAAGGCAATGACACAGAGAAACTCTCAATGAAAGCACCAATGTCGGTGTCAAAACCGGCGGATCTCGGGTAGTGGGTCCCGAACTGTGCGTCTAGGCCGGATGGTAACAGGAGGCAGGGAACACGATGTTTTACCCAGGTTCGGGCCCTCTTGATGGAGGTAAAACCCTACGTCCTGCTTGATTAATATTTATGATATGGGTAGTATAAGAGTAGATCTACCACGAGATCAAGGAGGCTAAACCCTAGAAGCTAGCCTATGGTATGATTGTTGTATATGGAGTTGATTGCCTACGGACTACAACCCTCCGGTTTATATAGACACCGGATAGGGTTAGGGTTACATAGAGTCGGTTACAATGGTAGGAGATCTTGAATATCCGCATCGCCAAGCTTGCCTTCCACGCCAAGGAAAGTCCCATCCGGACACGGGACGAAGTCTTCAATCTTGTATCTTCATAGTCCAGGAGTCCGGCTGAAGGTATAGTCCGGCTACCCGAACACCCCCTAATCCAGGACTCCCTCAAACACTGAGGACTGGCGCGAAGCACGGCAGAGATTCCATATCCACGTGAGGAATGTGCTCATGGTAGAAGATTTTCTCTTTGTTGAACAGCACCGAGGAATAGAAATTGGCTTGACTAGCAGTCCAGAAACGCCTCTTCCTAATGCGAGCAGAGTTATAAGGGTTGTAGTCTTCGAAGAATACATGCTCGCTGAAGAAATCATCAGCCTTGAACTTTTGCTTGCGTGAGAATGGATCCTTTGGCTTGGGCAGAGAAGTGTCAGTGAGTTGCATCACGACCTCAGGAATCGCAATCTCAGGTTCTTCAGGCTGAGGAATTTCTGGTTCCTCTTTAGTGGCAGTCTGCCTCTTTAGATGTTCAGCATCAGCAGTTTCTTTAGCACTAGTGGCTGGAATTTCCTCATGTACAGATGAAGTGGGGTGAGTTTCTTCAGAGCCCATTTGAACAGTTTGTGCGGGGGACTGAGGTATTTGCTGCAATGGTGTGAACATTGGAGAGTTTGGATGATGACTTTCCCAGAATTCATCACTTATTACTGGTGTGGAGCAGCCAACGTCCACATCTTCATCTTCCATTTCTTCAACGCCAGCTTTTCAGCTGTGAACTGAGGCATAGGCGAGGATATAACAGGTGTTGAAGGGATCGCATCCACTTCAATTTCTTCATCCATCTGCTCTGACGAAGCAGCAGAGTGATTTTCTTCATCAGATCCGCTAGGGATCTCATATTCTTCACCAAAAGGAACAAGGTCCTTTGATGGCATGGTTGATATTGGAACAGGATCAATGGGATTAGCAAATGAACTGGTCAAAGGCTTCATCTTCTTCGGAGCTAAACAATCTGAAGTAGCTGATGCTTTCCTTTTCTTCACTGCTGCATGCTCTACAGCCTTGATTTTCTTCACATCTGATGCAGATGGAAGGATCGGAGTTGGTGTTGCCGCAGGAGGAGCAGAGGAATCTGGTTGATTTTCTTCAGGCACAACTGATGTAGTTGCCCTGATTCTTCAGTTTCTTCAGGTGCACCACTAGTGGATGCCCTGGCAATTTCTTCAGCGGCTGGAATGCAGTCATCAGCCCTGGAACTCACATTTTCTTCAGCAGCCTGATTTTCATCAGCAGTGCTGGCATGTTCTTCAGTCGGCTGGGCAGATGCTTCAGCCTGAGGAATTTCATGTTGCGTTGGGGCAGCAACATTTGAAGTGAACTGTTCAGTTATCTTTACAAATTTGACTTTGGCTCCTTGCCAATCAGCATAGTAGGCTTTGAAATAATCGCTGAGGGTTTTGATTTCAGATTGGATTTTTACAAGTTCATCAGTTGTCATAGAGACAACGTTGTTCTTCAGAAATTTCTCCTTCTTGTATTGCGCTTTCTTGATCTGCCTGGCCTTCTCATATTTCCATTTTTCTTCTTGGATGAAATGGGTAAGCATGTGACTTTGGCCAGGAGTCAGCTTGAAGTCAGGCATGGGAGTGGTGGGGTTCTTGTGCCAAACATCAATGTATTTGAGGATCAACTTGGGATCCAAAAGCAGTGGCACATCTGTTCCCTTGGCTCTAGCGGCCCTGACTTGTCTATCTCTGATGATTTCAGCAAGTTCATCATCATCAGCTTCGTCTTTTTCAGACGACACTTGGAAGGCGACTTGCTTCTTCTGAGGACTAGGGCGAGGACCTCGTCCAACAGTGGCCTTTGTCTTCAGTAGAGAGGGTCCTGTTGAAGAATTTGGTGCAGCTGAGGAACTAGCTGAAGCTCCTGAGGTAATTGAGATGCCTGCAGTCCTTTGGCACGAGGCAAGATGCACAGGTGCTGAGGACTTTGTCGGAACTGCCGAGGACTTTGAAGGAGCTGAGGATTTTGAAGGAGCAGCATGAGGAATTGGCCGTGAGGGCTTTGAGGATTCTGGCCATGAGGGCATTGCTGAGGAACTTGGCCTTGAGGGCACTGTTGGAGAAGCACTTGGCTTGCGCGTAGGCTTCTTTGACATAGCCCTCTTCGGCTTGATAGCAGAGGCCTCAGCAGAGGCAGCAGCAGCAGCGTCTTCATTGAATTTCCTCACTGCTTCTCTGGCTTGCTTAGCCAACTTGGCTTGGTGCTTGGCCCATTCATCAGGATAGTCCTCTGTAACACCCTCGATGCGACTATAGCTCCCACGTGTCGAGGCACGACTTAGAGACATAATCGCATTGAAGGCATATGTCGCAAGTTAGGCAATCTTCACAACATCCCATGTAATGTAAATAATAAAGGGGAGAAAACATAGTTGGCTTACACTCGCCACGTCAATCAAGTACATAAATAACATTACATCATCCAAACACTCATGGCCCGACTACGGCGCCAAAATAAAAGAGAACCCAACAAGCGACACGGTCCCAATCACCCCCAATTGGGCACCACTACTGATCATCGGGAAAGGAAACGTAGTAACGTTGAGAGTCTTCGTCGAACTCCCACTTGAGCTCATACGCGTCTCCTGGAGCGGAATCATCAGGCCCTGCATCTGGTGTAATAGTAATCTGTGAGCCACAGGGACTCAGCAATCTCGCACCCTCGCGATCAAGACTATTTAAGCTTATAGGTATGGTAAGGTAAATATAAGTGGAGCTGCAGCAAGCGACTAGCAAGTATGGTGTCTAACTTATACGCAAAAGAGAGCGAGAAGAGGAGGCAAAGCACGAGCAAGAAACTAGAGAACAACCTGCGCAAACATTACTCCAACACCGTGTCCACTTCCCGGACTCTGCCGAGAAGAGGCCATCACGGTAACACACTCAGTTGATTCATTTTAATTAAATTAAGGTTCAAGTTATCTACAACCGGACATTAACAAATTCCCATCTGCCCATAACCGTGGGCACGGCTTTCGAAAGTTCAAATCCCTGCAGGGGAGTCCCAACTTAGCCCATGACAAGCTCTCACGGTCAACGAAGGAATAGACCTCCTCCCAAGACGTTCCGATCAGACTCGGTATCTCGGTAATTCAAGACACTTCGACAGGTTAAAACAAGACCAGCAACACCGCCCGAATGTGCCGACAAATCCCGATAGGAGCTGCACATATCTCTTTCTCAGGGCACACTCAGATTGTCTTAGGTACGGGTAGACCAGACCAGAGTTGCCCCTGGTGGCCACCGGCAGCTGACAGGTGGACCAACACTCAGAGGAGCACTGGCCCGGGGGGGTTAAAATAATGATGACCCTTGAGTCTACAGAACCCAAGGGAAAGAAAAGGCTAGGTGGCAAATGGTAAAACCAAGGTTGGGCATTGCTGGAAAAGCTTTAATCAAGGCGAACTATCAAGGGGTTCCCATTATAACCCAACCGCGTAAGGAACGCAAAATCCGGGAACATAACACTGATATGACGGAAACTAGGGCGGCAAGAGTGGAACAAAACACTAGGCGAGAGGCCGAGCCTTCCACCCTTTACCAAGTATATAGATGCATTAAGATAACATAGCAATATAATGATATCCCAACAAGTAAATAAAAGATGTTCCAACAAGGAACGGCCTCCAATCTTCACCTGCAACTAGCAACGCTATAAGAGGGGCTGAGCAAAAGCGGTAACATAGCCAATCAACGGTTTGCTAGGACATGGTGGGTTAGCGGTTTGACATGGCAATTTGGGGGGCTTGCAATCAAGTGGTAGGCATCGTAGCAATGTCATAGCAAAAGAGCGAGCAAACTAGCATAGCAAAGATAGTAGTGATTTCGAGGGTATGATCATCTTGCCTGCACAGTTGTCAGAGTTGACTGGATCCTCGAAAGCAAACTCAACGGGCTCCTCGTTAGCGAACTCGTCTCTCGGCTCTACCCAAACAAGACAAACAAGCAACAAGGACACAATCAACCACGTGCAAACTCAAACAACACAATGCAAAGATGATATGCTATGCGGGATGCGATGCGGGATGCATAATGCAAGATATGACAGGAAATGCATGAACCTGGCCTCAACTTGGAACTCCAAGGGTGCCACTGGAAAGATGAGATGAAATCGCTTGAAAACGATATAAGGAACGCCGGAATCGGAGTTACGGTTTGGAAATGGCAAGCGATACAAAAATGACACCGGTCTGCGATTTACAGCAAGTAGGCATCTAAATGCAATGAAATGAACATGCTACAGCACCCAAACATGACAACAAAATACATGGCAGGGATGCATACAAGATGCTTAACAAAAGTCTAGCACTGAGCTACGGCCAATTCATCCAATAACAGGTTCAAACAAGCATGGCAAAAATGCATATGACAAACAGATCTCAAACTTAGTGAAATTAACACTTGTCTGGAATTTCGGATCAGGTAGCCCTCTTCGGAGCAACAAAACTACATGCTACAGGACCTGAACATGGCAAAGTAAAGCATGGCATGGAGCTACTCAAAGAGCTTAAGAAAAGTCCCTTAGTGACCTTGAGCCAAAAGGGATCATAAAATACAATTGCAAGCATGTGAACATAGCAAAAACATAATCAGTTTTCAGGCTAAGTGAAAAACTGACACATGCTGAAATATAACTCAAGTAGGCATGTTTACGAGCTCGATGCACTCACTACGGTGCAAGTCATGGCAAGACAAGCATACACCCATCAAGAAGGCACAAAATGCAAGCTAGACATGGCAAGAACAATAGCATAGCATGCACGGATCAACTACAACATCATCGGCAAAATTGCAAACAAGTTGACAATCTGCCCAGATTCACAAAGTAGCAAAAGTAGAGCTCGATTGACTCAAGCTAGGGTGCACCATAATTGCAAACAAGGACATGGATGGATAGAGCACTACAATATTAACAAAACATCCTTACTGATCATCCTCAAAAGAGGCACGGATCACTAGGAAACAACATGAACATATGGCAACATGAGGTAAACAGCTCCAGGACTTAGTGAAATTACCAAGTCTCTGAAAACAGAATTAGCAAGTGCACCACTTTGCAAGCTTGCACAAGTCACCACACACATCACAAAAATACATGGGTTGCACCTATGGAAAGATGACAAAACCCTTAACAAAACACATGTAGAGCATCAGGGCATAGCATGCACAACATATCATGGCAAAAATGACAAAAGTGCTAAACGGAGTAGCAGATCTGACAATTAACTCAAGTAGCCCTCTTCTAACAGCATTTCAGGCATCAAGATGAACTCAAATGAAAATGATGCAATGGAATGAAATGATGTACTCTCTGAGATGAACATTTTATGATATGCTATATGCAAGAATCGGAGCTACGGATGCAAAGTTATGGAGCTACGAACATGTGCATATGGACTGAGAATTTCGGGACTTTAGGCAAAAAAAACAACCTCTAGGGTTTACTGTTCATCGCGAACCGGATCTAGATCGGGCACGCAATCCGAGGTCCACCGGAGCTCTCGCCGGAGCTCCTGTTCGACGGCGCCGGAGGGAGAGGCCGAGGCGAGGGGCGAGGCCGGAGGAGGCGGCGGGGCCGGCGGGGCGACGCGGGGCGGGCGGAGGCGGCGGGGCCGGCGACGCTGTCCGGCGACGGCAGCTCACGGCGAAGGCGGTGGCCCGTGGCGAGGCGAGGTAGCAGGCGGCCTCGGGGCGACGGTGGCTGCCGGCGGACGGAGCGGGGAGGCGGCGAAGCGGCGCGGTGTGCGGGCGGAGAGGCGGAGAGGCGGCGGCGGCGTGGATGGGCTGGGCGGGCCCGCTGCGGGCTCGCCGGGCCGCGGCGGCGGAGGGAGGCGACGGGACACGTGGCGCCTTCCGGTTGGCACGGGCAGACAAAGTCCGGCGGCGGGATTTTTGTCCGGCATGGCGCAGGGACGATTTCTAGGGTTTCGCCCGGGATTTGGAATGTGGGCATCTATATATAGGGGTAGAGGGAGCTAGGAGAGTCCAAATGAGGTGCGGTTTTCGGCCACACGATCGTGATCGAACGCTCTAGATGATGGAGCAGAGTTAGGTGGGTTTTGGGCCAAATTGAGGGGTGTTGGGCTGCAACACACACGAGGCCTTTTCGGTCCTCGGTTAACCGTTGGAGTATCAAACGAAGTCCAAATGGTACGAAACTTGACAGGCGGTCTATCGGTAGTAAACCAAGGCCGCTTGGCAAGTCTCGGTCCAATCCGGAAATGTTTAATCCCCACACACGAAAGAAGGCTAGAAATGACCACCGGAGGAGAACGAAGCGCCGGAATGCAAAACGGACAACGGGGAAAATGCTCGAATGCATGAGACGAACACGTATGCAAATGCAATGCACATGATGACATGATACGAGATGCATGACAACGACAACAACACACGGAGACAAAGACCCGAACCCAAGAAAATAAAATAACTTAACGCCGGAAACGGCAAGAGTTGGAGTACAAATTTCGGAAAGTTACATCCGGGGTGTTACAACACTCCACCACTACGAAAGGATCTCGTCCCGAGATCTAGGACTGAAAGAACGCCGGGTACTCAGAACGGAGGTGATCCTCACGTTCCCAGGTAGCTTCACGGTCGGAATGGTGTGACCACTTGACTTTGATTGACTTGTTTCGAGTCTTGCTTCAGTCTCTTCAAGAATAGAAACTGGGTGCTCACGATAAGAGAGATCTTCTTGGAGCTCAAAGTCCTCGAAGTTGACGATGCGGTCAGGAGTCTTGAAGCACTTTCGAAGCTGAGAGACATGGAACACGTCATGAACATTTGCAAAGTTTGAAGGAAGCTCGAGTTGATAGGCGAGGTCGCCTCTCTTGCTGACAATCTTGAAAGGTCCCACGTATCTAGGGGCAAGCTTCCCTTTGATACCGAAGCAACGAGTACCTTTCATAGGAGAGACACGGAGGTAAACATGATCTCCGATCTCGAAAGCCAAATCACGGTGCTTACTATCATAGTAGCTCTTCTGACGGGATTGGGCTGCTTTGAGGTTATCACGAATGACTTTGCACATTTCTTCTGCCTCTGTGATTAAGTCATTACCCAAAAGCTGACGTTCACCGGTTTCAGACCAGTTGAGAGGGGTACGGCACTTCCTGCCATACAGAATTTCAAAAGGGGCCTTGCCCGAACTTGCTTGAAAACTGTTGTTGTAGGAGAATTCAGCATAAGGAAGACAATCCTCCCACTTCAAGCCGAAGGAGATCACACAAGCCCTGAGCATATCTTCAAGAATCTGGTTGACATGCTCGACTTGACCGCTAGTTTAAGGATGGAAAGCTGTGCTGAAGTGGATGTTCGTGCCCATGGCCTTCTGAAAAGAATCCCAAAACTTCGAGGTAAAGATGCTGCCACGGTCTGAAGAGATCACTTGTGGAATACCGTGCAGAGAGACAATACGAGAGGTATAGAGTTCCACCAATTGAGCTGCAGTGACCGACTCTTTGATAGGCAGAAAGTGAGCCACTTTGGTGAGTTTGTCGATGACAATGAATATAGCATCATTGCCACGCTTGGACTTTGGAAACCCAGTCACGAAGTCCATTTCAATGTGGTCAAACTTCCATTCTGGAATGGCAAGAGGTTGGAGGAGACCTGCTGGCCTTTGGTGTTCTGCCTTCACTCTTCTGCAGACATCACATTCATTCACGAATTGAGCAATCTCGCGCTTCATTCGAGTCCACCAATAAGCCTGCTTGAGGTCCTGATACATCTTCGTGCTCCCAGGGTGGATGGAGAGGAGAGAATTGTGAGCCTCGTTCATGATCACTTACCGAAGTTCACCTTTGGGTACAACAATACGATCCTCGAAGAAGAGAGTGTCCTTGTCATCAAGGCGGTAGCACTTGTACTTGGGTTGACTCTTGGCAATCCCAATCTTCACCTTTTTCACCATAGCATCAAGAAGTTGGGCTTGGCGAATCTGGTCTTCCAAGGTAGGAGAGACTTGAAGATTGGCGAGGAAACCTTGAGGAACAACTTGCAGATTAAGTTTGCGGAAAGCTTCACAAAGCTCGGGTTGATAAGTCTTAAGAATTAGACTGTTGCAGTAAGCCTTTCTGCTCAATGCGTCAGCAATCACATTGGCCTTGTCTGGAGTATACTCGATACTCGGATTATACTCTTGAATCATTTCGACCCATCGAGTTTGCCTGAGGTTGAGATTAGGCTGAGTGAAGATGTACTTGAGACTCTTGTGATCAGTGAAAATGTCCACTTTTCTTCCCAATAGAAGATGTCTCCAAGTCAAAAGAGCATGCACAACTGCCGCCAATTCGAGATCATGAGTGGGGTAGTTCTTCTCATTAGGCTTCAACTGGCGAGAGGTATAAGCAACAACTTTCTTCTCTTGCATCAATAACGCGCCAAGACCTTGGAGAGAGGCATCACAAAAGACCTCGTACGGCTTGGATTCATCAGGCGGAGTCAGAACTGGAGCAGTGATCAATTTCTCTTTCAAAGTGTTGAAAGCAATGTCACACTCCGGAGACCAAACGTACTTGACGTGCTTCTGAAGAAGATTAGAGAGAGGCTTCGCGATCTTAGAAAAATTTTCAACAAATCTTCGACAATAGCTTGCGAGACCGAGAAAACTGCGGAGTTGCTTCACGTTCTGAGGAGGTTCCCAATTCACAATTGCAGACACCTTCTCAGGATTCACGGCAATGCCCTTGGCAGAGATGATATGACCAAGATAAAGAACCTCATCGAGCCAAAATCCACACTTGGAGAACTTGGCGTAGAACTGATGTTCTCTGAGCTTATCAAGAACCAAACGCAAGTGCTTGGCATGATCTTCCTTGTTCTTGGAGAAAACCAGAATGTCGTCGAGATAGACCAAAACGAAGTCATTGGTGTAGGCATTGAAGATGAAGTTCATCATGCGAGAGAACGTCGGAGGAGCTTTGACGAGGCCAAAAGACATGACAGTGTATTCATATGAACCAAAGCTTGTCCTGAAAGCCGTCTTGGGAATATCTTGATCACGAATTCGAATCTGATGATAACCCATACGGAGATCAAGCTTGGAGAATACTCGAGCACCTTTAAGTTGTTCGAACAGCTCGTTGATGTTGGGAAGTGGGTATTTGTTCTTGATGGTCCTCTTGTTCACTGGACGGTAATCAACACAAAGTCGGTCCGTTCCATCCTTCTTCTTCACAAAAAGAACACCACAACTCCACGGAGAAGAACTAGGCCGGATGAGACCCATTTTCTCTTGAATATCGAGTTGCTTCTTCATCTCCTTCAACTCTTCAGGTCCAAGCTTGTAAGGATGTTTGCACACAGGTTCCGTGCCAGGCTCAAGATCAATAACGAATTCAACTGGCCGGTGCGGAGGCATTCCTGGAAGCTCTTCTGGAAAGACTTCTTGATATTCGCAAACGACTGGAATTTGCGAGATAGCGTCCAATTCACCCTTCTCATTGAGAGAAAACAGACGGATGGTATTATCCCGAGCAGCAAAGACAATTACATCCTCAGACGAATGAGTCAATTGAATCTGCCTGGCTGCACAATCAAGCTGAGCCTTGTGCTTAGAAAGCCAATCCATTCGGAGAATAAGATCAATATCCGAGTCACCAAGGACCGTTGGAGAAGATAGAAACTTGTAGTCTCCCAAAGTGATAGTAACATCTGGAGCAATGGAGTTAGCATTCATGCGCTTACCGGGAGAGACAACTACTAAAGGACTAGGCAAAATTTGCAAAGGCAAACCATGCTTAGATGAAAACGGTCTCGAGATAAAACAATGCGATGCACCCGTGTCAAAAAGAACTTTAGCAGGAATATCATTAATAGGAAGGTTACCCATGATCACATACGACGAGTCCTCTGCCTGAGCTGCATTCGTCAAATTGACCTTGGCGTGCTTGGGGTTATGCTTGACCACAGCTGTACTTGCCGATCTGACAGGAGGAGGAGGAGGAGGAGGAAGACACCTCTGGTTGAAACACTTGTTGGCATAGTGACCCTTCTGTTGGCACTTGTTGCACGTGACCTCTGAAAGCGGACGGTGATACGGAGCACTCGATCTTGGAGCTTGAGACGAAGTCTTGTTCTGAAAGCCAGGGTTGGGTGGGTGGGAAGATCCACTGCCACCTTTGCTCTTCTGCTGATACGGCTGATGGAATGGAGGAGGAGGAAGCCAATACTTCTGCTGCTTGGCCACTTGAGTAGAGGAAGAAGGAGTAACATCTCTGACTCACTTCTTGGAAGCATCACACCTCAACTGAGCAGCCTCTTGCTTCAGTGCCATGTTGTAGAACTCATCGTATCTCAAGGGCTCAAAGAGAACAAGAGCTAGCTGAATTTCTTCTCTGAGACCACCCCTGAACTGGTATATCATGCTCTTCTCATCAGGGACGTCCTGCTTGGCAAAGCGGGCGAGCTTCTGGAACAACTTGTTGTAGTCATAGACAGACAAAGAGCCTTGCTTCAGATTGCGGAATTCCTCACGCTTGCTTTCAACCACGCTCTGGGGAATATGATGAGCCCTGAAATCTCGACGGAAATCATCCCAAGTGATAACACGTCCGCCTCTGGAGTCCTTGTACTGCTGGAACCATTCTGTAGCTTGATCTTTGAGTTGGAAGGAAGCGAACTTAACAAAGTCCTCCGGCCTGACGTTACTGCACTCGAAATGCTTGCACAGATCCACTAGCCAATCGTCAGCATCGGTTGCCTCAACACAATTGCTGAAAATCTTCGGCCTGTTAGCAAGGAACTGCTTGAGTGTAGCAAAGTGACTTCGATTGCTGCCTTGATTCCCTTGGTTGCCTTGATTGCGCTCTTGAAGAATTTGCATGATCAACTGTGTGTTTGCATTGGTTGTGGCCATCACAGCTTGCCATGCCTCCGGAGGAGGTGGAGGTGGTGGCGGATCAGGATTCGGAGTCATGCGCGTTGGAGGAGCCATCCTGAAGAGGTTGACCACCATTAGCACATTGATAGACAATATTGAAGCTGAATCCAACGGAATGAAAATTGCAACATATAGTCTTCACATCCGAACAAAATGAACGAATGCATTCCTCTTGAAATGGTCACATATCCATAAATTGAGAAGCCACGTAGAATTAAGGTAGAGAAATAAATCAACAAGGTACGGATCAAGAAAGAATAATCGGTAAGAAATCCCAATCTCAAACCAATATCCGTGGAAGAAGAACTAGAGCTACTAGAATTCCCACCTATGAAACTCCCGAACCTTTCCGGTTATGCAATCAGGTGTTGGGGATACAGGGGAAGCATAATATCTCACCCCAAACTAGCAAATCCTACATCTAGCTGTATCCATCCTTCAACACATAACCAAGAAGCCTTCAGAAACCATCTACCTCAACCTTCGAAAAACATCCGTTATACAAGTTATGGCGATACTCCCGAACTCCCGCCCCAGTACTGGGTGGCGTCGAGGTTATCTCACCAACGAAGTGCATAAAAGAGATTTTCGATGTCGGCGTACTAGACTCAGGTATTCCAGAACTGCAACGATAAAATTATGATGACAACACCTCAGACCTCAACTCCCCGGGACACTTCCACTAAACCCCTGACAGGAGGCACCAAGACAATGTTCTCATCATAAAACCATCGGAACGATTCCAAGATACCCGCGTGATCCTAAAAAAAATAGTGAAATTTGAGAAGAGAAGAGTCAAAACACTACGTCAGGATGCCTTACCAGAGCGATGAGGAGACTGGGAAGTAAAAAGAATTCCTAAACTCTCCGATATATAATTCCTAAAAGACTCAAAACATTTTTCTAGACACAACTCGGCCGCTAAAAACGATCAAGCAATGGGGCTCCTAAGGTCGGGGAAGGCTCTGATTACCAACTTGTAACACCCTCGATGCGACTATAGCTCCCACGTGTCGAGGCACGACTTAGAGACATAATCGCATTGAAGGCTTATGTCGCAAGTTAGGCAATCTTCACAACATCCCATGTAATGTAAATAATAAAGGGGAGAAAACATAGTTGGCTTACACTCGCCACGTCAATCAAGTACATAAATAACATTACATCATCCAAACACTCATGGCCCGACTACGGCGCCAAAATAAAAGAGAACCCAACAAGCGACACGGTCCCAATCACCCCCAACTGGGCACCACTACTGATCATCGGGAAAGGAAACGTAGTAACGTTGAGAGTCTTCGTCGAACTCCCACTTGAGCTCATACGCGTCTCCTGGAGTGGAATCATCAGGCCCTGCATCTGGTGTAATAGTAATCTGTGAGCCACAGGGACTCAGCAATCTCGCACCCTCGCGATCAAGACTATTTAAGCTTATAGGTTGGTAAGGTAAATATAAGTGGAGCTGCAGCAAGCGACTAGCAAGTATGGTGGCTAACTTATACGCAAAAGAGAGCGAGAAGAGGAGGCAAAGCGCGAGCGAGAAACTAGAGAACAACCTGTGCAAACATTACTCCAACACCGTGTCCACTTCCCGGACTCCGCCGGGAAGAGGCCATCACGGTAACACACTCAGTTGATTCATTTTAATTAAATTAAGCTAGGGTGCACCATAATTAACAAAACATCCTTACTGATCATCCTCAAAAGAGACACACAAAGTAGAGCTCGATTGACTCAAGCTAGGGTGCACCATAATTGCAAACAAGGACATGGATGGATAGAGCACTACAATATTAACAAAACATCCTTACTGATCATCCTCAAAAGAGGCACGGATCACTAGGAAACAACATGAACATATGGCAACATGAGGTAAACAGCTCCAGGACTTAGTGAAATTACCAAGTCTCTGAAAACAGAATTAGCAAGTGCACCACTTTGCAAGCTTGCACAAGTCACCACACACATCACAAAAATACATGGGTTGCACCTATGGAAAGATGACAAAACCCTTAACAAAACACATGTAGAGCATCAGGGCATAGCATGCACACAATAATCATGGCAAAAATGACAAAAGGCTAAATGGAATAGCAGATCTGACAATTAACTCAAGTATCCCTCTTCTAACAGCATTTCGGGCATCAAGATGAGCTCAAATGAAAATGATGCAATGGAATGAAATGATGTACTCTCTGAGATGAACATTTTGATATGCTATATGTATGAATCGGAGCTACGGATGCAAAGTTACGGGGCTATGAACATGGCAACTTGGATCTGCAAATTAGGGACTTAGACGAAATTCACCTAGGGTTTCACTGTTCACCGGATCCGGATCTCGCGCAAACACTGTTCACCGGGGCGCGCCGTTTGAGGTTCGGCGGAGGAGGCGGCCGGACTTGGCGGGCTCGCCGGCCGGTGAGGGAGGAGGCGGCGCGGCGGCGGGCGGCGCGCACGCGCCGGCTGGGAGGCGGCGGCGATGGCGCGCGACGGCGGCGGCGAGGCTTGGCGGCGGCCGGACGGGGCGGCGGCGGCTCGGGCGGCGACGGCGGAGAGGCTTCGGGCCCTCGGGGGCCCAACACGGGCCTCACGAGCCGGCGAAGTGGGGCGAGGCGGCAGACGAATGCGGAGGCGACACGTGGCGGCGGCGGGGACTGCCGGACAATGTCCGTCGGCAGGTTTTTGTCCGGCGTGGCGCGGTGGGTTGGATCTAGGGTTTCGGACGAGGGGGATCCGGATTTCGGGGAGAGACCTATTTATAGGCATAGGAGGAGCTAGGAGAGTCCAAATGAGGTGCAGTTTTCGGCCACGCGATCGTGATCGAATGCTCTAGGTGATGGAGCAGAGTTAGGTGGGTTTTGGGACAAAATGGAGGGGTGTTGGGCTGCAACACACACGAGGCCTTTTCGGTCCCTCGGTTAACCGTTGGAGTATCAAACGAAGTCCAAATGGTACGAAACTTGACAGGCGGTCTACCGGTAGTAAACCAAGGCCGCTTGGCAAGTCTCGGTCCAATCCGGAAATGTTTAATCCCCACACACGAAAGAAGGCTAGAAATGACCACCGGAGGAGAACGAAGCGCCGGAATGCAAAACGGACAACGGGGAAAATGCTCGAATGCATGAGACGAACACGTATGCAAATGCAATGCACATGATGACATGATACGAGATGCATGACAACGACAACAACACACGGAGACAAAGACCGAACCCAAGAAAATAAAATAACTTAACGCCGGAAACGGCAAGAGTTGGAGTACAAATTGGGAAAGTTATATCCGGGGTGTTACATCCTCACCGCGCTTGAGGCTGGTGGGATCAGCTATTTGGCCAGGTGCCAATGGAGGTCTTGGGCATGAAGGATTGAGTGCGAATTTCTTCATGTACTTGGACTCTCTAGCCCATCTCCTTTCTATCTTCTGAATGTGCACCTTGCGCTGATTTTTGTCTTCCTTGGGAGGTGTGCAGTACCCATCATATATATCATCAAGGATCTCAAACGTTGTGTTGACCTCAGCCCTCTTTCCTCCTTTCTGTGGCTTCTTACCGTCAGCCATTTTCTTCAGTTGAGGAATTTGAACAATTGAATTCTCTAAAGAAGTATGCAACTTTTCTTCGAGGAACGCTGCAAATGAGTTAAGTTGATGAGAACCTAGTGATTCAGCAGCTGACATGAGTACCTGTCAACAGAGTATAGTTGCGAGGAATTTGGAGATGTCATATGCATTTTGAGAAGGTTTTGTAAAAAGAACAAGTTTGAGGAGTTTTGACCAGATGAGTCTTGAAGAATTTCACTAAGCGTTCTTTGTCTTAGGTTCCAGAGATGTGTAGATTAAAAATCCACACATTTGAGGAATCTTGAAGAAAAACATAGCTTAGAGAAACGAATCAAGAACAGATGATATGAGAGGTGTTTTAGTGTGTGAAGATATGAAGAAAAACACCTTTGAAGATTTTGTAGATAATCATTCGAATCAATGAGGGAAGTAAAAGTAACTTTTAATTACCCTGGATGAAGAACACGACAAACAGTGAAGTGGAGAGGTGAAGTTTGTCTGTGTTGATCTTCCACGCCCTAACTCGGCGGAGGAAGACGGCTACGGCGGCGGCGGAGTGAGGATTTCCGCAGCCAGCGCGAGTACGGCGGCAACGAGGTCGAGGCAGTGAAGCTCTTCCTCACCGGCGAAGATGAAGTAGCGGCGGCGCTAGGGTTTGAGAAGCTCGAGTTGGAGAGAGGTCGAGCGGAGTAAAGGAAGTGAGGAAGGGAAAGAGGGGTATTTATAGCCACGGTGAAAACCGTTCGCCCGAAGAAATTGGACGAACGTGCCCCTGACCCTTCTCATTCGCATGACATGTGTCACCCATGTACTGAAAGGTGGAGATCGTGTGTGATCGTGGGTGAATGGATAAGTATATCATGGGATGCGGAACGGTTTGAGCGGGAAAGCCGAAAATTTAGATAAGATAGGTTTTAAAGTTCCATTCGCAATTTCTTCAGCTGAGAAGGACACAGTGAAGATTTTGAACGAGTTTCAAATAGAACGCACATGAAGAATTTGTGAACAGATTGGGTTGAGTATAGCATAGAGGAGGAAAGGGTCCGATCACAT
Organism: Triticum urartu; assembly: GCF_003073215.2. NCBI lineage: Eukaryota > Viridiplantae > Streptophyta > Magnoliopsida > Poales > Poaceae > Triticum > Triticum urartu. The sequence continues at coordinate 616,058,889 of NC_053028.1, forward strand.
TCACTTAGCAGAAAAACCAACTTGAAGAATTAACAATAAGTGAATGATGTAGAGGACATAAACTGATATATATATATAGCCAATGAAGAAAAACGACGGAAACAGTGAAGACAATGCAAAGTTGAAGAATATGAACAATTGAGGAATTTCAACTTTTGGTGGTGGCGTGACCCACCGTATAAGAATGATCATTTCAGACACCGCGTACAATTATCGTAGGGTTCTGAGAATCAAATTCTTCATTAATTTCTTCACACTAAGAGTGCTATTCTTCATTGATTGAAGAAAAACGTTTCTTCATGTGTTGCACATCTAAGTCATCAATTTTGCATAAGTGTTAGATGAGTGTCCTTTTCAAAGAACATTCGAAGATTCTAGGATAATTAGCTCGCACCACAACTTGCTAAATCTCTTCTCATCCAAGGGCTTTGTGAAGATATCGGCTAGCTGTTCTTCAGTATTCACATGCTCAATAGAAATTTCGCCCTTCAACACATGATCACGAAGAAAATGATGACGAATCTGAATGTGCTTTGTCTTCGAGTGCTGAACTGGGTTGTGAGCAATCTTGATGGCACTCTCATTGTCACAGAAGAGAGGCACATTCTTCATGTTGACACCGTAGTCCTTGAGAGTTTGCTTCATCCATAGCAACTGAGCATAGCAAGAACCAGCGGCAATGTACTCAGCTTCAGCAGTAGATAGTGATATGCAGTTCTGTTTCTTCGAGGACCAACAGACCAAAGATCGTCCGAGGAAATGACATGTACCAGATGTTGACTTGTGGTCCACACAATCACCAGCATAGTCAGAGTCAGAATATCCAATGAGATCAAAAGCCGAGCCCTTGGGGTACCATAATCCAAGTGTTGGTGTGTGAGCTAGATATCGAAGAATATGCTTCACAGCCTTATGGTGTGATTCCTTCGGTGTAGCTTGAAATCGGTCACACATGCAAACACTAAGCATTATTTCTGTCCTAGATGCACATAAGTACAATAAAGAGCCAATCATGGAGCGGTATACCTTATGATCGAAGTCTATACCATTTTCATCAGTGCATAGATGGCCATTTGTGGGCATAGGAATTTTGACGCCTTTGCAATCTTGCATGCCGAATTTCCTCAGTACATCCTTGAGGTATTTCTCCTGAGATATGAATATGCCATTGCGTTGTTGACGAATTTGAAGACCTAAGAAGAATTTCAACTCTCCCATCATAGACATTTGATATTCTTCACTCATCATATAGGCAAATTCATCACTATAACGTTGGTTAGTACAGCCAAAGATAATATCATCAACATATATTTGGCATACAAACAATTCACCATCATAAGATTTAGTGAAAAGAGTAGAGTCGAGTGAACCAGGTTTGAAGCCTTTCTTCATTAAGAATTCCTTCAAGGTATCATACCACGCCCATGGGGCCTGCTTGAGGCCATAGAGGGCCTTGTTGAGTCTGAAGACTTTGTCGGGATTCTTTGGATCTTCAAAACCTGGGGGTTGAGCAACATATACTTCTTCCTCAAGCTTACCATTGAGGAATTCACTTTTCACATCCATTTGATATAAAGTGATATCAGGATGGTTAGCATAAGCAAGTAATATGCGAATAGCCACAAGTCTAGCAACAGGTGCAAAAGTTTCATCGAAATCAATTCCTTCAACCTGTGTGTAGCCTTGAGCTACAAGCCGTGCCTTATTCCTCACCACAAGGCCATTTTCATCTTGCTTGTTGCGGTAGATCCATTTTGTGCCAATAATATTGTGCTTGTGAGGATCTGGATGTTTGACCAGTTCCCAGGCATTGTTGAGCTCGAACTGATGTAATTCTTCTTGCATGGCCTGAATCCACTCAGGCTCCAGAAATGCTTCATCTACCTTAGTGGGCTCTGTGATAGAGACAAAAGCATAGTGCCCACAAAAGTTAGATAAATGTGAAGCTTTTGAGCGTGTGAGAGGACCTGGCGCTTTGATGTCATTGATGATCTTTTCAACTTGCACTTCTTTTGCAATGCGAGGATGAGCTGGTTGTCATTGAGGAATTTGATCAGCATTCTCTTCAGCACCATTTTCTTCAGGTGCATTAGCTCGACGTTCTTCATGTTCTGGAATGAATTCTTCAGCAGATTCTTCAGTAGGAATGACATCCTCAGTAGCCTTGAACTTGATAGTTTCCTCAGGTGTTGGTTCATCTATCACAGTAGGTAGGTGCTCTCGAGCCATTAGTTTCATCGAACCGCACATCTACAGCTTCAACAACCTTGTGGAGAACGTTGTTGAAGACTCTGTAGGTGTGCGAGTCCTTTCCGTAACCAAGCATAAAACCTTCATGTGCTTTCGGTGCAAATTTTGAGTTGTGATGAGGATCTCTAATCCAACATTTAGCACCAAAGACTTTGAAATAACTTACATTGGGTTTCTTATCAGTGAGGAGTTCATAGGCAGTCTTCTTGAAGAATTTGTGAAGATATACTCTATTGATGATGTGGCACGCAGTATCAATTGCCTCAATCCAGAACCGATGAGGCGTTTTGTATTCATCAAGCATAGTGCGAGCCATCTCAGCAAGAGTCCTGTTCTTGCACTCCACGATGCCGTTTTGCTGAGGAGTGTAAGGAGCAGATAACTCATGAGTAATACCAAGTTGATCAAGATAGTCATCTAGACTAGAATTCTTGAACTCGGTTCCATTGTCACTTCTGATGTGCTTGATCTTCACACCAAAGTTGGTTGAAGCCCTCAAGGAAAATCGTTTGAAGACTTCCTGCACTTCATGTTTGTAAGTAACAATGTGTACCCATGTGTATCGAGAGTAATCATCAACAATAACAAAGCCATATTGAGATGCATCATTTGAAATAGCAAAATAATGATTAGGACCAAAGAGATCCATGTGAAGCAGTTCAAATGGACGAGTAGTGGTCATGATAGTCTTCGCTGGATGCTTAGCCTTTGTCATCTTCCCAGCTTCATAGGCTCCGCATAGGTGATCCTTGAGGAATTTGACATTCTCGATGCCAATGACATGCTTCTTCTTCGCAAGCGTGTGCAAATTCCTCATGCCTGCATGACCAAGTCATCGATGCCAGAGCCAGCCTTCTGAAGCTTTTGCAAGTAGGCAGACGGCTGGTTGTGGTCCTGTAGAGAAATCAACAATATACAGGTCTCCTCTCCTAAAGCCTTCGAAGACTTTGGAATTGTCAGCTTCCATAACCACAACACAACGGTACTTGCCAAAGACAACAACCATATCAAGATCACAAAGCATTAAGACAGACATAAGGTTGTATCCTAAGGACTCAACAAGCATAACTTTGTCCATGTGTCGATCCTTTGTGATCGCAACCTTACCTAGACCCAATACCTGACTTTTGCCTTTGTCGGCAAAGATGATATGCTTCAGATGCGACGGAGATAATGGAGCATCCATCAATAGATTCTTGTCACCAGTCATGTGATTTGTACATCCAGTATCGAGGACACACTCAGTGGCTTTGGGTTGATCATCCTACAATTCAATTAGTGCAGCTTACAAACTCATATACTTCATTAGTGAAGAATATGACATCAATTCATCAGATCAATTTCATCAAGCAAAAGAACAGATAAAGCAATATGAGGACGTGAAAAATGAAGGTTCATTTCTTCATGATTAGCCTGCGTCCTATCAGGCATGCTCAGGTCTCCAGCAAATTCTTCAGATGATTACGTACGTCTGGAGACCTGACCCTACAGAAGAGATTAGTTCTTTTTCTTCACCACCCACATCTGAAGGGGTGGCAAAGAGTTCATCATTCTGCGAGCTCCATACGAGAAGGATGGCATAGAAGTCAGTCCATTTCGTTTCACATAAGAGGGGTTAGAGTAAGCATAAGAGTAAGCAGAGAAATTCTTCGAGGACTTATGGACATAATGATTTGAAGAATAATGCACATATCCATAATCCTTAGATCTTCCCTGCGAAACAGACGGGTTAGCACGATGATATTCATATGAGGACTTTGATCCTTTTGAGGAATATGATCCATGTGAGGAGTTTGGTCCATATGAGGACTTGGATCCATATGAAGAATTTGGTCCATATGAAGAATTTGATCAGGGGTTCCTATACTTCATAGGTGGCGTCATGATGACATTCACCTGAAGATTTTCAAGGAATCTTTTGGGAAACCAGATTTTCTTCATAGGAGAACCGTTCCTGCAGTTAGTGCCAACATATCTAGCAATTACTTCACCATTCTGATTTTTGAACAGTTTATAGTTGGAGTCAAATGACTCATCATCAGAATGAGGAGATTCACATGCAAATCCAGATAAGTTAGATGTATCAACTGGAGGTCCCTTTGCAGCAACCCATGTAGTTTAGGGGTACTGCTCAGGCTTCCAATATGTACCATCAGCATTAAGTTTCCTCTCAAAGGCAATACCTCTTTCCTAGGGTTCCTGTTGAGGATCTGCTTTTTAAGCACATCACAAAGAGTCTGATGCCCTTTGAGGCTTTTGTACATGCTTGTCATGTACAATTCCTTCAGCCCTGCATCGTCAGTGATACTAGCAATGTCCTCAGATGAGGAATTAGTGATAGCAGAGGCATGTGAAGAAGTTGAAACATTAGCAGCATTTGAACATTCAGGTGAAGAATTAGCAGATTCATGTTCAATGCACTTCAAGCATGGAGGAACAAATTCTTCCTGAGAAGCGCTGATTTGTTGAGCAAGTAATGAATCACGCTCCTTCTGAAGATCTTCATAACTCACTCTTAGCTTCTCAAGGTCTTGCTTTCTTTGAAGAAATTCATAAGAAAGCTTCTCATGATCCGATAAGAGAGTGTTATGATACTTTGAAGATTGTCAAGCTTGGACTGAAGTCTCTGAAGATTTTCAGTCAAAGTTTCAGTGCGATCCATTTCTTCACCCAACATATCATCACTTTTGTCTAGCATGTTTTGAACCTTTTCTAAAGCCCTTTGTTGTTTTACAGCAATCTTAGCAAGTTTAGAATAGCTGGGCTTAAGTTTTTCATCAGATTCATTCTCACTTGATTCAGAGGAGGTATATTTCAGTACCTTAGCACCCTTTGCCATGAAGCAATAGGTGGGAGCGTAGTCATCATCGCCTTCATTAGCCTTGTTGGTGAGGTCATTTTCTTCAGTGTTGAAGATAGACTTGCTGACAAATGCAATAACGAGAGCTAAGCTCGCCACTCCGGATTCGGACTCCTCAGATGACTCCTCTTCCTTATTTTCTTCAGATTCAGCCTCAGATTCCATTTCCTTGCCAATGAATGCCCTAGCCTTCTTGGAGCTGCTCTTCTTGTGATATGAAGGCTTTGAGGATTTTGATGATGAAGATTTTGTGGATTTCTTCTTTTTCTTCGCATCATCAGAACTGTAATCCTTGTATTTCTTCTTCTTTGATTCCTTTTCCCACTGAGGACAATCTTGAATGTAATGTCCAGGTTTCTTGCATTTGTGACAGAGCCTCCTCTTGTAGTCACTGGATGCGGAATCATTGCTCCTTGAGGGTCTTCCAAAGCGACCACGTCTTGAGAACTTTTGGAACTTCTTCACGAGCAAAGCTAGATCATGGCTTAGTTCTTCAGGATCACCAAGGCTGCTACCAGAGTCTTCATCTTCAGACTCAGATACTGCCTTGGCCTTCAGTGCACGTGATCTGCCATAGCTCGAACCATAGAGATCTCTTTTTTCAGCAAGTTGGAACTCATGAGTATTTAGCCTCTCGAGAATATCAGCGGGATCAAGTGACTCGTAATCAGCACGTTCTTGTATCATCAATGCCAGAGTGTCTAATGAGGAATCAAGCGATCTCAGCAATTTCTTCACCACCTCATGGTCGGTGATGTCAGTGGCACCAAGTGCTTGAAACTCATTTGAGATGTCAGTGAGGCGATCGAAGGTTTGTTGAACATTTTCACTGTCGAGTCTTTTGAAGCGGTTGAAGAGGTTGCGAAGAACATCAACTCGAAAGTCACATTGTGTTGAGACTCCTTCATTCACTTTAGACAGTCTATCCCAGATAAGCTTAGCAGTTTCCAAAGCACTCACTCTTCCACACCGTCCTTTGCTCAGATGGCCACATATGATATTCTTCGCTTGAGAATCGAGTTGCTTGAATCTCTTCACATCAGCAGCATTCAGAGAAGGTGTGACTGAGGGAACACCATTTTCCACAACATACCAGAGATCGTTATCAATTGCCTCAAGATGCATTCGCATCTTATTCTTCCAGTAGGGGTAGTCCGTCCCATCGAAGGTAGGACACCCAGCAGAGACCTTGATCATACCTGCGGTCGACATAACTAAAACTCCAGGCAGTTAAACCAAAATCACACAGAACAAGGGAGTACCTTGCTCTGATACCAATTGAAAGTGCGTTATATTGACTAGAGGGGGGTGAATAGGCGATTTTTATGAAATTCTTCACTAAGGAATTTGCCGGTGAGGAAATTCCTTAGTGAAGAACTACTAGCAGCGGAATAAGTACTCAGAAGTAAACATAACTGAAGACAAGCATGGTCATCATGATGAAATGAATACAAGCACAAAGTACTGAAAGCGTAATCACAGGATAACACAGGATGAAGACAAACAGACTGAAGAAATTGAACTGAGGAAATTGAGAAGGTCTTCAGTCAAAGTCTTCAAAGACAGATATGAACAAGCACACAACACAATTATGAGGAAATGAAAGAGTTAAGGAAATAGAACCGGTAAGCTTGGTGAAGAAAATGATTTGGTAGACCAGTTCCAACTGCTGTCTCAGTTGTACGTCTGGTTGGAGCGGCTGAGTATTTAAACTCGAGGGCACACAGTCCCGGACACCCAGTCCTAAGCACGCAGCTCAGGACACCAAATCCTCACTGTATTCTCCTTGAGCTAAGGTCACACAGACCTCGCCCAATCACTCGTGGTAAGTCTTCGGGCGACTTCCAAACCTTCACAAACTTGGTCACTCGGTGATCCACAATTCCTCTTGGATGCTCTAGACCATGACGCCTAACCGTCTGGAAGAAGCACAGTCTTCAAAGGTAACAAGCGTCGGATCCACGCAGGATCAATCTCTTCAGTGATGCTCAATCACTTGGGGTTTGTAGGTGTTTGGGTTTGGGTTTTTCCTCACTTGATGATTTTCGCTCAAAGTCCTCGGAGGATGGGTTGCTCTCAAATGACAAGTGTCAGTTTCTCTTGGAGCAGCCAACCAACTAGTGGTTGTAGGGGGCGGCTATTTATAGCCTAGGGAGCAGCCCAACATGATAAGACATAAATGCCCTTCAATGATATGACCGTTAGATGGATATATATTTTGGGACAGCTAGCGCATAGCACAGGAACGGTCGGAATTTTGAGTAGCAAAATCCTCAGGGCTATCATGTTCCTCACTGTGTAGACAATCCGCACTGGTGAATTTCTAACTCCTCAGTCAGAACAAATTCCTTAGAGACCAGAAGAACTTTGTCTCTGTCACTGAAGAATATGACTGGACTGTATGAGATTTCCAATGGCTTCACTCGAAGGGATTGGTAGGTGTAGGATTTTGAGTTGAGCATCACATGGAAATTTTTCCTTAGTATTTCCTCGACCCCCTTTAATAGTATAGTGTTTCCTATGACTCAAGAAAGAGAAAATGAAACTGCGAAAACAAAAGTCTTCATGCTTCATGTTCCTCGAATGAATACCAAGTCTTCAAGGTCACACCAATTTCTTCACTTTCAAAGTCTTCAGAAAGTCTTCAGAGATTCAAAGTCTTCAGTCGAAGAACTTCATTTTTAGGGGTCGACTTCCTCTGTAAATATCAAACTCCTCATAGACTTATAGACCTGTGTACACTCACAAACGCATTAGTCCCTTAACCTATAAGTCTTCAATACACCAAAATCACTAAGGGGCACTAGATGCACTTACAAGCTAAATATCTTGGAATCCTCAAATGTCCTGTGATCAGGCACACATCCTAACACTTATGCATGTTGATGACTTAGATGTGCAACACACGAAGTAAAGTATATCTTCAATCAATGAGGACTTACATTCTGAGTGTGAATACATTAACGTGGAGTTTGACTTCGGAGCGCCACGATAATTGTGCGCCGTGTCTAGGTCTAATACTTCCTATACGGTGGGTAACGCCACCACCAAATTCTTCCTTTAGAAGTGTTTTTCTCATGGCGTTATGTTTTCAAGTCTTCGCATTTTGTTTGTCTTCAATGTTAACATGGCCTCATGTTTATCTTCAATGAACTGATTTGATTTCTGTCCTCTACAGCATTCACTTATAGCTATGTCTTCACGTTGAATCTTTTGAACTAAGTGAATGTGATCAGACCCTAACCTTTCTATGCTTCCGTCTTAAGTCTATCTATCCAAATCATATGCATTCTATTGAAACTATCAAAACGTCTTCTCTGCGTCCTTGTCAGCAGAAGACACAGAGACAAACATTAATCTATTTTCAATGCTCAATCCTTTTTGCCTGAAACCCGGAGAAGTGGGAACGACCACCCGACAATCCAGGCGTGCGTGGGAACGTGGAACAACCTCCAATGTGTTGCATGATCGCCACGTGTCCTTCAGATGTGAACCGCCAGGGGCACCTGCGTAATAACGCTATGTCGTCCCTGTCTCTATAAATACACGCCTCACCCAAGTCATTATCTCTTCTTCCACTCTCGCACAAACCCTAGCGCCACCGCTAGCACTCGACGACGCCGGCGACGAAGCGCTTAGCTGCCGCGACCTCACCGACGCCGTCCTCCCGCCGGTCGCGGACATTGTCTTCTCCGCCGTCGTCGTAGGTGTCCTCCGTCGCCAAGTTAGGGCACGGAAGATCGAACTGCTCGGCCTCCTCTCCCACTCTGTCTAGCAGTTCCTCGTGTGGTAAATAAAACCTCCTTTTTACAGTCTTTTTGATCCAATAGATTCATCCTTTTCAACCACAAGTGGTTTCTATTCCCACAAGTTGGATCTATCTCATTCTGCATCTCATAGCATGCCTAGTATGTTCACTTATGCTTCACAAAGTAGTTAGATTTCTCACTTGTACTTATTTGTGGATTCGTACAAATCTGGAACCAACTCTCTACATATGAGTGAATTTCTTCGCACTATGAGGTCAATGTCTTCTAAACTGATTTATCTTCAAAATCTTCTGAGAATGCATATGACCTCTTCCCCTTCCCTTGCACCTTTAATGCTGTCACAGGTACATGTCCGTGGGAGAATCCCTTGGTTCTCATAGTCTGCATTCATTTGCAGAGTTCTTACAGCATCATATAAATTCTCCTGAAGCCAGTTCTTGTCTGACCAGTAGACGGAAGACTTTGACAGCATTGAAGCCTTTCAGTCTAAAATTCATGGCAACAGAGAAATTAGTCAGGAAGGGTGGCAGACAGCGCCATGGGGGACATCAATGGACCTGCCCAAAGATCTCTATGAACTATACAAAACTAACACCGAAGAAAGCTATGGTCAGCGCAAGACACGAGTCCAATGGATTCAAAGATATTGGGCAGAACAATGGTACAAGTACAGGTTCGTGACCTAGGAATATGCTGAGAAGAATGCCATCAAGCGACCCTGGGGAGACATCTTGTACAAAAACCTACCACCCAGGTCCAGAGCTGAAGCCATTGAACAAGGCTTCTATCCTTGCATGGTCCGTGGACCACAGCCAGCAGATGCAGACCCATCTTCATTGCTATGGTGTCGTGACGACAATCTGTTCAAGCGCAACTTCCAGTTTGCCAAAAACTCAGCCAAAGAAAACAAGAAGTCGCGGGGATTAGACTTCAATCCAGGCCCCTCTGCTCCTCGGGCCGATGGCACACGCGAAGCTGAACCCATCTTGTTGGGCCCTTCTACAACCTAGAAGGTCTCATCACTCATATTATGGTTCAAGGGACAGCCGTTGATGAACCTGCAGATGACGCTGATTCTGACAAAGCGCTTGCACCACCGAAGCCAAAGAAGCTGAAGAAACCTAAAGCTTCGAAGCCTACCCCTGCACCAAAGGTTTCATGGGCGAAGCCTCTGGCCACTGCACCTCCTGAAGCCAGTGTGCAGTCTGAAGATCTTTCACGCATCTCCAAGCCCGCCAAAGTGAAGAAGCCCATGCAACCCACTGGTTAAGCACTGACCCCTACTGCTGTTTTGTGAAACGAAAATGACGCCATTGATCTGTCCAGTGACGACGATCTTGGCGATGACGCTTGTCGGTGTCAAAACCGGCGGATCTCGGGTAGGGGGTCCGAACTGTGCGTCTAGGCCGGATGGTAACAGGAGGCAGGGGACATGATGTTTTACCTAGGTTCGGGCCCTCTTGATGGAGGTAAAACCCTACGTCCTGCTTGATTAATATTGATGATATGGGTAGTACAAGAGTAGATCTACCATGAGATCAGAGAGGCTAAACCCTAGAAGCTAGCCTATGGTATGATTGTATGTTGTGGTTGTTGTCCTACGGACTAAAACCCTTAGGTTTATATAGACACCGGAGAGGGTTAGGGTTACACAAGGTCGGTTACAAAGGAGGAGGTATCCATATCCATATTGCCTAGCTTGCCTTCCACGCCAAGTAGAGTCCCATCCGGACACGAGACGAAGTCTTCAATCTTGTATCTTCATAGTCTAACAGTCCGGCCAATAGAGATAGTCCGGCTGTCCGGAGACCCCCTAATCCAGGACTCCCTCAGTAGCCCCTGAACTAGGCTTCAATGACAATGAGTCCGGCGCGCAGTATTGTCTTCGGCATTGCAAGGCGGGTTCCTTCTCCGAATACATCACAGAAGAATTTGAATACGAGGATAGTGTCCGACCCTGCAAAATAAGTTCCACATTCCACCTTAGAGAGAATAATATTTTCGCAGATCTAATTTGCTGGCTTGTTTTGGCAGCATGACGTTATGTCATGGCCCGGTGATTATTCGCACCGTTTACTTTAACCAGCCCCGCACATAACGCGAGGCAGTTTTTCAACACGTCTTGTCAAAGCAGAGATCGTGTCCCCTTATTACAGGATTCTCATCAATACGGGTGTGGGTAACCCAACCGCGCCATCAATTATGGCGCTTTGGGGGATAAGCGAGTTTTACCAGGCCAGTGGGGACGCTTAGCTTCGTCCGCCCATATAAAGGGATAAGGATTCTCCTTTCTATCCACGCCTTCTTCCTCATTTGCTCATCCCTTTTCGCACACTCGAGCTCTAGCGCCCAAGTCCACACTTCCCAACTCAACCTTCTCCAACCATGTCCAGAGCGAGAGGCAGGTGGATGGTCTCCTCCGTCACGGAGGGAGACATCGAGAAGCTGAGGAGAGCCGGATACCTGCCCGACGACATCGCGCATCGGCTCCCAGATGAGGGGCAGCTCATCCCCACCCCCAGGCCCCATGAGAGGGTAGTATTCCTCACCCATTTCCTCCGCGGACTGGGATTCCCTCTCCATCCATTCGTCCGGGGGCTCATGTTCTATTACAGCCTGGATTTCCATGATCTGGCCCCGAACTTCATCCTCAACATCTCGGCGTTTATCGTCGTGTGCGAGGCCTTCCTCCGCATCAAGCCCCACTTCAGCTTATGGTTGAAGACCTTCAATGTCAAGCCGAAGGTGGTGGGCGGCCGCCAGGCGGAGTGCGGAGGCGCCATGGTGGGCAAGATGCCCAACGTAACCTGGCTCGAGGGCTCCTTTGTGGAAACCATAAAGGGGTGGCAATCGGGGTGGTTCTACATCACTGAGCCGCGTGACCCTGTATGGGCAGCGGCCCCCGAGTTCCGATCTAGCATCCCCACGCAGCTCACCTCCTGGAAAGAGAAGGACCTGTCCTGGGGTAGTTTGGAAGAGCTGACCGGACTCCAAACATGTATTCAAAATATGGTGAACAGGAAGCTCAAACTTGTCGACGTGGTTCAGGTCATGCTCCACCGCCAGATTCTCCCGTGCCAACAATGGGAGTTCAACTTGTGGGAGTTCGACCCGGCGCGGCACCGAACTCTGAACAGGCTCTTCGACACAACTCACGAAGATGCCTGGAGGGTGCTCTTCAAAAGCGCCGAGGTGCCCCCTCCCATTATTGAGGATCGTGGATTCAGTGCGAAGCGCCAAGCCAAAGCGGTAAGCTGCTTCACCTCTCGCAGGATACTTATTTTTATAGGTTGACTCCATGCGGGATCTAAACTCCCGTACCTTTGACAGGACTGGCAGGAGACGGCCGGACAGATCGATTGTCCGGCTCCTTTGCCCGAAGGCCCAGCAGACGCTCTTCTGGCGAAGATGCTAACTCTGGCTCCTTATACGGTGCCGGAGAAGACCAAGAAGGCCAAGGGAACCCGAAAGAGTTCCCGACGCCAGGTGTCATCGGACTCACCGTCCGATGACTCTGCGGCGCACTCCTCCCCCGAAGAGGAGGAATAAGAAGAAGATGCTCCCCCTCCTGCAGGGGGAGATAAGAAAAGGAAGGCCGCCCTAACTGGGGGGCCGAAGGGTCCAAGAAGGGAAGGACTCTCCTTCCAGATAGCTCCACCGCCGCCGACAAAGACAAAGATGAGTGGTTGCCCAGGGCCAAGCCCCTGGGGAGATCGTAAGTATTCGGATACCATAGTAACTCGTAGCATTCCTTTGTCGCACTGCTTTCCCTAAAGCCGAACATCATTATGCAGGACGCCGCGAACCAGCATCGATGTATCATCGGATGGCTCCCTGGGCTCGTCGGACATGGATAGCGATCCAGTCCCGACCGCTACCTCCCCTCATCCTGCTGACAACGCCGAGGTGTTGTCTCAAGAGGCACCGGGTCGAGGGGAGACAGTCCTGGAGGTGCCTCAAGGCGACCTTCCGGATTCCGGGAGCTGAGGGGACGGGGCCCCTGAGAGCTCCAAGTTCGGCCCTTAGCCGAACACCGTGCCGGAACCTCCAGCGGTTCCAGGCTCGGGCAGGCGGCCTCCTTCTAAGAGGGGCAAGACGCCTATGCCGGTGACCTCTGTCCATCCAGAGGCGCCGGACAATCTGTTGGAAGCGCTTCGCAGTGCTTCCATCGACGAGGAGCACCGTACTGTTATGAGTGTGGTGGTCCAGAAGGTTCAGTCCGCCAAGAGTGGATTGACTGAAGCCTATGCCAGCCTTCTAACAGGCTTTGAGGTAAGTGTTTTAAAATGTAGTAGAAATATTATCGCATAGACAGTAGCCCCTGATGCTTTGTTCGGTGTTCACAAAGAAAAGCCAAACAGAGGATCAAATAATATCGCAGGAGTCTAATATAAGTGTGTCAATATGCATATGCAGGCTTCGTTGCTGGTGTCCGCCGCACTGACTGCGGAGGTCGCCGTACTGAAGCAGGACCTCGAGGGGTCCAGGAAAGAGCTCGGCCTTGCCAAGAGGCAGCTCGAGGAGAACAAGGGTAAGTAATACCATGTCTATAGATATGTATATATAAAAGAAGACGCGATTGCAAAATGACAGGATCAACGTATATTTGCCAGGGGCCACGACCGAGGTGGCGACCCTGAAGCAAGCGCTAACCAAGGCCGAGAATATAGCGGCCAAGGAGCGCACCGATCGAGAGAAGCATGAGGCTCGGGTGGGCGAGGTGCAGGAAGAGCTCCAGGCTCTCGTGGCGAAGCACGAGGCGTTGGAGCTTGACTCAAAGACGCGAGAGTCTGAGCTTGTCGCGGCCCTCGAGAGCGCAAGAAGTGCCAAGGCTGAAGCCCAAAAAGCCCTCCAGGAGATCGACGCAATGAAGAAGATAGCGGCGGGTAAGGCTTTCTATATGCAAAGCAACCATGTAAAAGTAAATTACCGATTACTTACCCGAATCCGGAGCTCTCCAGGAGCATTCGCGGATTTGCCCCGCAGCGTGTCCGATGCCGCACAATTTTACCAGGCCAAGGATGGAAGCTCAACGGAGAAGCTGTTCTGGTCTCAGTATGCTGAGGCCGAACACCCGGTGCCAATGAGCGACCAGCTAAAGCAGATTGTCGAGCTACATAAGGCGGCCGATCGGGCCATGAAGAGCTTTATAGTCCGGTTGTGGCATGGCGACGCCCTTCCGAACATCTTCTTCGGCCTGGTGAGGCGGCTTGTGGATGCCTACCCGCGGCTGGAGGTCGTCAAGCGATCTGTCTGCATTGAAGGTGCACGCCGGGCTTTCGCCCGTGTGAAATTGCAGTGGGTCAAGCTAGACGCCGTGAAGCTGATCAAGGAGGGGCCGCCGGAGGGCAAGGAGCACCGCCACCCCGAGATGTACTACGAGGGTGTTCTGCCGGGTGCCCGTCTTATTGCGGACAAGTGTTCAAAAGATGTAATATTTGAATGAGACTTGCTCGTTTTATCCTGTATTTATGAAAACTTGTTTCATATGCGCTATGCAACGCTTGTTTGAATTTAAAATATTACCTTCTGTTTGGCCGTTTATCCAATCTGAGAGATGGCTAGTCCTCGGCTTCTGCCCCCATGCCACGAGTGCTGGGGTGTTCGGGATAAACCTGAGCACTCTTGTTCCCATGTATGGGTCCTTCGAGGGAGGTGCTCAGCACAGCGAACAAGGCAACCGGACTAATAATGCTTTATCACTCTCACTTAGCCATAGAATTCTATAATTTTAAATTTCAGCGAAGCCCTTGGTATTCAGAAGGCCGAATTTGGGGCGCGATACACGTCTTTAAGCCGGACAGGGCCGGCCCCTCGCTCTAAGCGGCATAAGTCTTTAAGGACTCGAAAACCTCGCCGAACAGCGACCAGTCTCTCGCCTTATCATGACAGTCAGTTTTAGCTTTCTCTACTGAGGTGCTGAACCCAGCAGAACTGGGGCACAATCATAGTAGTTCTCCTAGCGCTACCTTAGCCGATAGAGCGGAACGTAAGGTACCAAAACATAGGAGCCGGGCAAACCCAACATTTGACCAAAGACATGATTCGGAGCTGATGCATATAATGCTATAAGTTCGGGGTGCCGCACTTGTGAAAGTGTTCGGACTTTTCACACCGCATTGTGCGGTACGTAAGCCCCTGGTGTATTGGCCGTACCAGAGTGTACGGTTGCAAGGCGTCATTAATGAACACACACATATATATATATACATATAACAAGAATGTAATAATAGTCATAATGTCATGCATTGTTTATTCAAAAAATTGCGTTAAAGTAGAATGATACAGATAGTGCGATAAGCAAAGAGTAGGACTATGTCCCTTCCAAGGGCAAGCTGAGGAATGATATTAAATCGAATACTCGTTACTGTAATCAACCTGGGAATTTCGTGGTATGACGTAGCTGTCTGCCTCCTTAGTTGCTGCATCATGTGTTCGGCAATAGTGCTGTCGGACAGTGTTTCCAGAGATTAAGGTCCTGAAAAAAGAAAAATAACCAAACGGGAAGCCCTTAGTGCGGTTTAAACCGCGTCTTGGGGCTTGCCGCAGTTGTGCCCCCCTCCCCACCTGTGCCCATGGTATTTTTAATGTGTAATTATGTACGTGCGGCACGAGTTTCGCCGTTGGGCTGGGATTGGGGTAGACGTCGTATTGCTACGCGAGCTCAGATCGCGCCAGGCGGTCTATTTGCCGATTGCCCCAAGCGCGCTTGAAGGTGTCCGGGCTTTGAAGCACCGAACTGGTTGATTGCCTTGAGAGGCTGCTTTGCACTTCTGCTGCGAGGGCCGCGGTGTGCTCCTCTGTTTGGAGAGAGCGCTTTGTGTTTCCATTGACTGTAATAACTCCGCGAGGTCCTGGCATCTTGATCTTGAGGTATGCATAATGCGGTACCGCATTGAATCTAGCAAATGCGGTTCGCCCGAGTAGCGCGTGATAACCACTGCGGAACGGGACTATATCAAAGATTAACTCTTCGCTTCGAAAGTTATCCGGGGATCCGAAGACCACATCCAGTGTAATTGAGCCTATGCAATGGGCCTCTACACCTGGAATGACGCCCTTAAAGGTCGTTTTTGTGGGTTTGATCCTTGAGGGGTCTATACCCATTTTGCGCACTGTGTCCTGATAACGCAGGTTCAGGCTGCTGCCGCCATCCATAAGGACTCGAGTGAGGTGAAATCCATCAATGATTGGGTCTAGGACCAGTGCGGCGAATCCGCCATGACAGATACTAGTGGGGTGGTCCCTACGATCGAAGGTGATCGGACAGGAGGACCAAGGGTTGAACTTTGGGGCGACTGGCTCCAACGCATATACGCCCCTGAGTGCACGCTTCCGCTCCCTCTTGGGGATGTGGGTTGCGTATATCATGTTCACCGTCCGCACTTGCGGGGGAAACCTCTTCGGTCCTCCAGTGTGCGGCTGGCGGGGCTCCTCCTCGTCATCGCTATGCGGCCCCTTGTCCTTGTTTTCGGCAATTAACTTGCCGGCCTGCTTGAACACCCAACAATCCCTGTTTGTGTGATTGGCTGGCTTGTCTGGGGTGCCGTGTATTTGACATGAGCGATCGAGTATACGGTCCAAGCTGGACGGACCCGGCGTACTTTGTTTGAATGGCTTTTTCCGCTAACCGGGTTTAGAGCCTTTGAATCCGGCATTGACTGTCGTATCCTCAGTATTTTCGCTGTTAATGCGGCGCTTATGTTTGTTGCGACGTGACCTGCTATTGCCGTCCTTGGTATCTGAGGTACCATGGTTCTTTGATATGTTATTATTGCGAGCCAGCCAGCTGTCTTCTCCTGCACAAAAGCGGGTCATGAGCGTCGTGAGAGCTGCCATAGATTTCGGCTTTTCCTGACCAAGGTGCCGGGCTAGCCACTCGTCTCGGATGTTGTGTTTGAAAGCCGCTAAGGCCTCCGCATCCGGACAGTCGACGATTTGATTTTTCTTTGTAAGGAACCGAGTCCAGAATTGCCTGGCCGACTCTTCTGGCTGCTGAATTATGTGGCTCAAGTCATCGGCGTCTGGTGCTCGCACATAAGTGCCCTGAAAGTTGTCGAGGAATGCGGCTTCCAGATCTTCCCAACGGCTAATGGAGTCCGCTGGCAAGCTGTTAAGCCAATGCCTCGCTGGTCCTTTGAGCTTTAGTGGGAGGTATTGGATGGCGTGTAAGTCATCACCGCGGGCCATGTGGATGTGGAGGAGGAAATCCTCAATCCATACTGCGGGATCTGTTGTGCCGTTGTGTGATTCAATATTTACAGGTTTGAAACCTTCTAGGAATTGATGTTCCATTACTTCGTCTGTGAAGCATAAGGGGTGTGTGGCGCCTCTGTATTGGGTTATATCGCGATGCAGCTCGAATGGGTCTTGCCCGCTGTGTTCGGCCCGGCCGGATTTGCTTTTACTGTATCTGGCGTGACGTTTATCATCTCGCAGAGTGGTGCGCCGTCGTGATCCGTAGATCGATCTTGCATGCTTTGCTTTGTCCTCCAATATGTCTCGCAGGTCTGGCGTATCTCCCCATGCCTTTTTATTTGAATGGCGTCGGGGTGGAGGCTGAGCTTTTGGCTTGAATGCCTCTCTATCGCGGCCGCGAGGTGGCCGATCAGCCGTATCATACGCTTCTTCCTCCAGTCGGGGTAGTAACCTGCACTTTGGGTAATTCTTGGAGGGGCGCCCGAGTTTATATTCCTCGGCCGCAAGGACTTCAGTCCATCTGTCAGCTAGCAGATCTTGATCAGCTTGAAGCTGCTACTGCTTTTTCTTCAGGCTATTTGCCGTGTCCATAAGTCAGCGCTTGAAGCGCTCTTGTTCGACGGGATCCTCTGGTACGGCGAATTCATCGTCGTCGAGGCTTGCCTCGTCTTCGGAGGGGGCATGTAATTGTCACCCTCCTCCTCTCTGTCTGCTGCTCTCTCAGGAGAGCTGGCTCCTCCCTCCTCCTGCTCTGAAAGTGCAACTATCCCTAGGTGGTTTTGGTAATTCATAACAACATATAGCTCATTGAGCTAATGCTATTCCAAGATAATTATTTCAGGAAAGCTCAATGATTGGCATGGCATGGATGTGAAAGTGGAACCCTCAAAATGCTAAGGACAAAGGATTGGCTCAAGCTCAAAAGCTCAAGACTCTTCATTTTATATTTTAGTGATCCAAGATCACATTGAGTCTTTAGGAAAAGCCAATACTATCAAGGAGGGATGAGGTGTTGCTTAATGAGCCTCTTGCTTCATGTGCTTAGTGATATGCTCCAAAACCCTCAACTACTTTCCCATATCCACATATGACCTAAACCCTAAGCCAAACTCGGTCCTACCGATTCTTCCTATCCGGCGCCACCGAGTTTTCATTTGTCATAAGCCACTGCCAAACCCTAGCAATTCGGTCCTACCGATAGGGATCTCGGTCTCACCGAGATGGGGTTGCAAACTCTCTGTTTCCCTTTCGTAACTTTTCGGTCTCACGAAAGAGTGAATCGGTCCCACCGAGATTGCAATGTAAATTCAGTGTTTCCCCTTTGTAACTTTTCGGTCTCACCGAAAGAGCAAATCGGTCCCACCGAGTTTGCCTGACCAACTCTCTGGTTAGCTAATTACCAAATTTGGTCTCACCGAGTTTGTGTAATCGGTCTCACCGAGATTACGTTATGCCCAAACCCTAACCATATCGGTCCTACCGAGTTGCATGTCAGTCCCACCGAAAATCTCTAACGGACACTAGGTTTACATTTTCGGTCCGACCGAGTTTGTTGATTCGGTCCCACCGAGATTGGAAAACTGTGTGTAACGGTTGGATTTTGTGTGGAGGCTATATATACCCCTCCACCTCCTCTTCATTCATGGAGAGAGCCATCAGAACACATACACCATTCCAACTCATATGTTCTGAGAGAGAACCACCTACTCATGTGTTGAGACCAAGATATTCATTCCTACCATATGAATCTTGATCTCTAGTCTCTCCAAGTTGCTTTCCACTCAAATCTTCTTTCCACAAAATCCAAATCCTATGAGAGAGAGTTGAGTGTTGGGGAGACTATCATTTGAAGCACAAGAGCAAGGAGTTCATTACCTACACACCATTTGTTACTTCTTGGAGAGTGGTGTCTCCTAGATTGGCTAGGTGTCACTTGGGAGCCTCTGACAAGATTGTGGAGTTGAACCAAGGAGTTTGTAAGGGCAAGGAGATCGCCTACTTCGTGAAGATCTACCGCTAGTGAGGCAAGTCCTGTGTGGGCGATGGCCATGGTGGGATAGACAAGGTTGCTTCTTCGTGGACCCTTTGTGGGTGGTTGCTTCTTCGTGGACCCTTCGTGGGTGGAGCCCTGTGTGGACTCGCGCAACCGTTACCCTTCGTGGGTTAAAGTCTCCATCAACGTGGATGTAGGATAGCACCACCTATCCGAACCACGGGAAAAACATCCGTGTCTCCAGTTGCGTTTGAATTCTCCAAACCCTTCCCTTTACATTCTTGCAAGTTGCATGCTTTACTTTCCGCTGCCTATATACTCTTTGCATGCTTGCTTGAATTATGTGATGATTGCTTGACTTGTCCTAAATTAGCTAAAATCTGCCAAGAACTAAAATTGGGAAAAGGTTAAGTTTTTATTTGGTCAAGTAGTCTAATCACCCCCCTCTAGACATACTTTCGATCCTACATGCTCTAAATCATGCTGGAGGGGATTGTTGTTGTCTTCAGCACTATCCGGAGTGTTATTATCTCCTGTGCCGGTATCACCACTTTTGCTTTGGCGGGACTTAGAGCGGCACCGCTGACGTTGGCGCTTGGGTTGTTTCTTGGAGGGGTCATCCTCCGCTATCTCGTCGTCATTGCCTTCTTTGGGTGTATCCACCATGTATGTCATATGACGAGGTGGATTTCCAGTGCCCTATAGGCGCTGGTTCATGTTCGTCTCCTACATCGTCGTCCATACCGTCGATGTCTTCGGAGTCAAAGTCGAGCATGTCAGTTAAATCATCGACAGTGGCTACGAAGTGGGTGGTGGGTGGGCGTCGAATTTCTTCGTCGTCCGCATCCCAATCCTGTTGACCATAATTCGTCCAGGGCTCTCCTGACAAAGAGAGAGACCTTAGTGAATTCAGAATGTCACCGAAGGGCGAGTGCTGAAAGATATCTGTGGCGGTGAATTCCATGATCGACGCCCAATCGGATTCGATTGGCAGGGGCGCGGGCGGTTCGGAGTCAGAAAAAGAGTTCGGCACCTTGGAGTCACGGGCTGCGCAGAGGATTAGGCTGGTGTTCGGCTCGATCGCCGTTGAGACTGCCGCCCCTGAGGCGGTGTCTAACCACCCGTCCTCAATTGGCGCAGTTGGCTCCGAGCTAAGGGTCGAAGCTGATGTGGGCGCGGCCTATGGGGTACTGTTCGGCGGTAGAGCTAGGTCATACCCATCGTGACAGTGCGGCACGCCCGGCTGTGGCTCGAATCCGTCGAAGATCAAGTCTCCATGGATGTCGGCCGTGTAGTTCAAATTTCCAAATCTGACCTGATGGCCAGGGGCGTAGCTTTCAATCTGCTCCAGATGGCCAAGCGAATTAGCCCATAGTGCAAAGCCGCCGAATACGAAGATCTATCCGGGGAGAAAAGTCTCACCCTGGACCACATCGCTATCGATGATAGTAGGAGCCATCAAGCCTAACGGCGACGACACAAAGGAACTCTCAATGAAAGCACCAATGTCGGTGTCAAAACTGGCGAATCTCGGGTAGGGGGTCCGAACTATGCATCTAGGCCGGATGGTAACAGGAGGCAGGGGACACGATGTTTTAACCAGGTTCGGGCCCTCTTGATGGAGGTAAAACCCTACGTCCTGCTTGATTAATATTGATGATATGGGTAGTACAAGAGTAGATCTACCACGAGATCAGAGAGGCTAAACCCTAGAAGCTAGCCTATGGTATGATTGTATGTTGTGGTTGTTGTCCTACGGACTAAAACCCTTCGATTTATATAGACACCGGAGAGGGTTAGGGTTACACAAGGTCGGTTACAAAGGAGGAGGTATCCATATCCGTATTGCCTAGCTTGCCTTCCAGGCCAAGTAGAGTCCCATCGGGACACGAGACTAAGTCTTCAATCTTGTATCTTCATAGTCTAACAGTCCGGCCAATAGAGATAGTCCGGCTGTCCGGAGACCCCCTAATCCAGGACTCCCTCAACGCTCTTGAGCAGTTGATCAAGAGCAAGCAAGAGGCGGAAATCTTCAATGATCTTCCTCTCTTTGATGTGGAAATCTTAAACAAGTTCATTGATGAGTGGTTCGACAGCCCAAATGTCAGCTTTGATGATCTTCAGCTTCCAATTGGCCTAAGCGTCGCCTTCCATGGAGCCATTGCTCCTGAGCTGGCTCTAGCTCAGAAAATTGTTGAGCTGAAGCATAAGATCGATTATGAAAAGGCTCAGTTCAAGAAGCACATGGCCAAGCTCAATGTTGAAGACATTCAAAACTTCAAGGTCATGATGCATGAGCTCAAGGAAGCATTCCACAAGAAACGTGAAGAAGCCAAAGGTTCTTGTGAGCGCATGAAGGATCTTGCTGCCAAATGTGTTCAAGGATACAATGAAGCTGAAAAGTGCAAGGCTTTGGGGCGACCAGGCATCGACCCCCGAATGGCTGTCAAGAAGAAGAAGAAGTCAGTTGTGGCAGAACCCAAAGCATCAAGGCAGGAAGAACCTCACATTGTCTTCCCAGCCAGTCTGACAGGCTCGAAGCCTAAGGTCCCCACAGTGGCTTCAGAACTAAAGAAAACAAGGGCAGCTGAAGCCGAAGCGAGAAAACGCAAGACCAAAGCCACCACTGATGATGCTCCCCCAACCAAGAAATGGAAAACAAAGAAGAGAGACCGGGCTGCTCCCACAGAGCCCCTTGATGTCGAGCCAATCTCATTGGCTCGTCCTGCGTCCGAACATTGAGAGCGCCAGTTGATAGTTCATGAGCCTGCTTCCACAGAGGCTCCTGAAGCTGAAGACAATCCAGCTGTTGACCCCACCGCAGCTGAATACATTGGTCCTCACGACAATGTTGAAGATGATGAATTCCTTCCTCAGATCGAGCGCAATTTGGTATCATCGCATGTGCTCACGCACAGCGAGCTCATCAGCATTGGTCGTCCTCTGACGCCAACTGCTCAGGATGCATCATGGGCTGATCACCCACAACAACAAGACACCCCAAGTGCTCCCCAACCACAAGATGACGATGAATTTGAGGCCCAGTCAACTCCATCTCCACAGGCGTCGCTAGCGTTCCACAAGCTTCGCAAAGGATCAAGGCCCCAAGTCACTCCAACTGTGAACGTCTCTGAGTCTGAAGCCAAAACGACTGAAGATATTCCGGCTGCATCAGCCGATGAAGAAGAAGAACCACGTGATGAAGAAAGAGTTGCTACACCACCAACCATTCCTGAAGTTGTTCTCGAGGAGAACGTGTCCGACCCTCCAGCTCCTGAAGTGGAGGTTACCAATACTGAGGCAGCCACCAACATCAACACTGAAGCCAATGAAGTTGTCATGGCTGAAGCCAATGTGGCGCCTGAAGCTAATGTGGTGCCAGAAGTGCAACCACCTGAAGCAAATGTGGCCCCTGAAGCCAATGCTACACCAGATGTAATCATTCCTCCTGAAGCTCCCGTGCCCCTTGCAGCCCATGTCAACGAAAATGCCAATGCTCCTATACCCCCTCCAAGACCTCATATTGTTGAGCTGGCATTTGATCGTGGTCAACCTGTTATGGTCCGCTGGCCCATTCTGGTTCCTCCACCTGCTGCGGGTCCACAATTTGACTATCATGTCGAGCACAGACCTCAAGTCCAGAAGCCCAAGCCAAGACTTCCAAGATTCCCAGGCACTGCAACTTCACCTGGGGTCTTCAATGTGAATGGCTTCATGGCACATAACACCTTGTTCAACAGCGCCAAGAACCCTTACACCAAACATCGCATTTCATCGGATCAGTTCTGGAGCTATCAGCAGCACATCTACTATTCCTGCGTCTTATACAATCAAGGGTACATATTTCCCCATATGCGTCTTAACACTGAAGCTCTAGCTGGCCTGCCCTGTCTAGAAGAAGTGTTGGATTGCTTCAGAGACGTTGGACTCCTGCAATTTGTCACAGACAAGGAACACTGGAATGAAGAGCTTATGTTACAGTTCTATGCAACTCTTCACATTCGAGGCTACAACAGGGATCCAAAGACTTGGGTCCTTGAGTGGATGACAGACAATGTCCATCATGAAGCCAAAGCTCTTGATATCATTGAGCTCACAGGCCTGCCCACTCCTGGTGAATACTATGAACCAGGTTGTCAACAACACCAGAATGCTTTGGAGAGCATTTTCCAGAAGCCAGAACCCAACATGAGCCAAATGCTGAGCATGACGAAGCCTTTGCCTCACGACGCTGAATACCCGTCTGAATTCTTTGTTGAAGACCTAGAGTATCTGCCTCGCACCATTTATCATATCATCAGAAAAACTCTATGGCCTGTCAAAGGACATTCGTCTGCAGCGAAGCTTGAAGGAGCAATGAAGACCTTGGTTTTCTATATCTTCAATGGCATCAGCTTCAATGCTCAAGACTTCTTCATCAGGCAGTTGGCTGCATCTGGCTCCGACATTTTTGGTCTGAAGTTCTATGCTCCATGGGTAATGCGTCTTATCAAGCTTCACTCTGCCTTCAACTATCAGCCGTCTGCGCGCAATCATCTTGTATTCTTGCCAGAGGTTGATCTGTCTGTTGAAGCTATTTACCAAGAGCCTGCTAAGGATCCAATTTATCTTCACAATGCTGACCGTCAAAGCTTCACCCAGCCCATTGAAGGGGTTCAGGCAGTCTCTCATGTTTATCCCTTGGCTGGTAACACCCGTGCCCCTCGCGCTCAAACTGACGCCACTAAAAGCACCATTACCCAAAGGCCTCAAAAGCGATCTCATGTTCTCAATGACCGAGAGCTTCTCGTCACGCTACACCAGAAACAGGATAAGAATCACAACTGGCTTAAGCGTCAAATGCAAAGCCTCTTGGTGGATGTCAATCGCATTCACAATCTTGCCACCAAGAATGCCTTTGTTACTCATGAAACCTGTCGGAGGTCTTGGAAGAGTTTGACATTTCTTAGTGCTGAAGTTGATCTGCAAGACGATGGCTTCACCGAAAGATTCAAGTTTGACTCAACTCCTCCAAGGAATGCTCACTTGCGTCGGACTCCCTCACTTGAAGACTCTGACTATTCGTCTTTAGCTGCGATAGTGAATGCCAGAGTCATCGATGACCAAGATGATGCAACTTCGCCTCCTCCAACTTCAGTGCGTGTCGACACTGCACCAAGTTCTTCTGCACCACCGAACCTCAACGACGACCCTGCTGCTTCGCCTGCACCTCATGGGAACGAGTAGGCGCTCTATGTCTTCAAACCTTTTGGTCCTTACTGACAAAAGGGGGAGAAGCATATGAGTTGATAGTCTTCAAGCGGGTCCATATGGGTGGTTGCTTTACTTTTTGCTACTTTTTGCCAAGTGTTTACAACTCTCGCTTTTTGATACATTTGGTTCTTTGAGTTGTAACACTTAAACTCGATGGTCGTTTGCTACTTATTTGCTATTCTGTGATGCGATGATAAATTTCGCATGTGCGATGATAACTTCCACACTTAGGTCATTTTGCAGACGTCCATTTTTCATTATGCATGTCATTATCTTCGTTATTCAAATCATGCATGATGAATTGTCATCATAAGTTGAAGAGGATCTCCACAAGTACAACCTGCCATGTGCATTTGCATTCCAAAAGCAAATTACTTATATGCACATCTTCAGGGGGAGCCTTTGTCACTTATGAAGACAATACCCTATCCTTTACAATTTCACATATTTTATTCCCCGTTGACAACTTCAACCAGTTTGTCATCAATCACCAAAAAGGGGAGATTGTAAGTGCATCTAGTGCCACCCCTAGTTGGTTTTGGAGTATTGACGACAAACCTGGTTGAGGGACTAATGTGTTTGTGAGAATTGCAGGATAACACAGGTAGAAGTCCTTCATTGATTCGGTTTTCCTACCAGAGATGACCCCTAAAAATGTATGAAGACATTGAAGTCAAAGGTGGTATGGGAAGACATTCACATTGAAGACTATGACAAGAGAAGACATCGCGTGAAGACTATGGAGCGCGAAGACTTAGTTGTTTCATCGTTCTTTTTCGCCTTTGTTGAGTCATAGGAACCACTATACTGTTAAGTGGGGTCCAAGTGAACCAGTCAGAATGACTGAAGTGATACTTAACCAAAATCCTATGTCTTCGAGCGAAGACAATGAGAGCAAATCTTATCCAGAGCTGGATAAGTCAGCTTTGCTTGTAGCCCAAGTAAAGTTGCCATGTGTGTTTGAAATCTGACCGTTGGAACACATGTGAGTTCCTTAGTGACCCAGGGTCATTTCAGACAAATCAGGTCGGGTTGCCAAGTGGCTATAAATAGCCCACCCCCTACACCATAAATTGGTTGGCTGCTCAGAGTTAGTGTACGACTTTTGTCGTTTGAGAGCAACCCACCTCGAAGCCTTTGAGAGAGAATTCCTTGCGAGGACAAAGCCCTAAACACCCAGAGCCAAAGAGTGTTAGGCATCACTGAAGTCTTCCTGTCTGTGTGATCTGAAGACTTATTGCACTTGAGGACTGTGAATCCTCCAGCCGGTTAGGCGTCGCGTTCTGAGCATCCAAGAGTCATTGTGGATCGCCGGTGAACGAAGTCTGTGAAGGTTTGGAAGTCTACCTTGAAGACTTACCAGAGTGATTGGGCGAGGACTGGGTGTCCTTAGCTCAAGGGGAATAAGGTGAAGACGCGGTCTTCTGAGTTGAATCTCAGCCTCCCTAACTAGACGTACAGTTGTCACAGCAACTGGAACTGGTCCAACAAATCATTGTCTTCAATGAGCCACTAGTTCTATTCTTCCCATCTCTTTATTTGCAGATTGGTCCTTGTGAAGTCATTGCCTGTTTGCATTATCTATTTGTCTTCACTGTGTGACTGCTTGTTCTGTTTGGCTTCGTACTATCTTCCATCCTGATCTATACTGCCTAGCTACTATTAGTCTTTATGCTTTCATCTCATTGAATACTTGACTATGGCTTGCTTAGTGTAGTCTACCTTCCGCTGCATGGTAATAGGTTTGTTTCTATCGTTTGTCTTCGAAACTTCCATGTTTTGAAGACTTTCATAAAAATCACCTATTCACCCCCCCCTCTAGTCGATCACTAGCACTTTCAGGAAGCACACACCAGCGGAGGGTGAAATATATCGCGGCGGCGCCGAAGAATAAGATGGTGGAGGTACGTGGGACTCCCGGCGGCGACGGCGAAGATGGTAGTTGAGTCAGAGCTGGACGAAGACAACGCACGTACGGCGGATGGTACAGGGGCTGGCGTCATGGGTCCCACTCTCACTCCCACTCCTAGCGGATGGATGGATGCGTGCGTGGACCATTTTCTTCGTTGTTTTTTTTCTTTTTTGGATTGGAAGAAAGAAGGAATCCAGCCCAAACGCTAAACGCGTTTTTGATTCCGAGACGAGCCCGCGTCCTGCACTCTAGCGTTTGTCTTTGGCTCCAAGCGGCATTCCTGGACCCCCAGATTTCCCCCCATCTTCAGGCAATTAAATTAAGGGAGGGGCTCAATCCAGCCCTCGCCGGCGTCATACCCGACGATGACGGCAGGGGCTTTGTCCTGGCCATCTTCAAGAGGAACTGGAGGTCAGGACAGTGCAAGCTCCACGTCTTCAGGTCCAAGCAGCGTGCCTGGACCATAGAGCACCTTGCCCCAGACCTTCCTTGCTGGATCACGAAGCCCTGCGACGGTTTCTTCGTACCTGGAGCGGTGTGCTACGTCGATCACGAAGGTGGTCGCCGTACGTGGAGCGGCGTGCTACGTCGATCACTGGAAGGGGATTCTACTATGCAAAGTGCTTGAAGAACCGGTGACGGCGCACTTCATCGCACTGCCGAACCCGTTGCCCGGCAACCGACGACACTACGGCGGAGAGTCGTAAGGACGGTCGATACGTGACGTCGCCTGCATAGACGACGGTTCGACGATAACATACGTTGAGATGGAAGATTTATACCGCATCATCAGAAGCGGTGCCCCTGGCCCTGACTCCGACGTGCTCCATGACTCCGACGTTGATCCGACCAAGGTGGTGACGGCGAAACTCAGATGGGTTGGTTGGAGGCTCGTGACATGGCATAGGGAGCTCTCCTCGGACTACTGGCGCAAGGGGTGCATTCTTCATGACGGTGAACTTGGAACTCTCTCCTTGCCTCCTCATCCTGGTACAACCCAGCCATCGCCGCCCGAGCACCTGAAACCATCATGTTCTGGACCTGACAAACTGCCTCTAAATCGCATGTTGACATGCTGTCCCATCTTGTGCGGTGATGGTGTCGTCTGCCTCCTCTCCAGGAGGGGCGATTACTCGGATAAATATGCCTGGATTGTCACTGTTGACATGAGGAAGAAAGAAGTGATTGGGGTGGTGCCGTTTTGCGATGAGAGAGTCAAGCTTTTCAATCCAGCCTACATCTCCTGCGTGCTAAAAAAATATCTCAAGAGTGAATCAGATGGAGGTGGTTCTCTTGATGTGGAAGATACTCGTTCTCATGGCAAACGTCATCAGTCATCCCTAGAAAACATAAGTAGTGACAGTTCCCGGCCGAAGAGGATGTTGAGGGGTTCGACGATGGAACAGAGAAAACGATATGGCTGAGTCCACATAGAAGAGCAAGTCCTCATCGGCGACGCTGCCTTCTACTAGGTTATAGCTCTTAAGGATCTGCATTGTTCTGAAGCTTTGATGATTTCAGTTATACTACATATGGTTTGAAACCTATCGTACTACTATTTACGTTCCAAAATACTTGCCGTGGTTTTAGTACACTATACTTATTTTGGGACGGAGTGAGTACTACTTATTCGGTGATGTATAACCGTTGCCAAATACATTTTTGCGCCTTTGGGGTTTCTTGTGCAGCTATGCCATATTTGCGCATAAAACTATATGCTCCTTCTGCTGTTAAATAATTGAAGTTTTAGGATTGTCGTAAGTCAAACATTATTAAGTTTGACCAAGTTTGTATAAAAATATATTGACATCTACAAAACCAAATTTACTTCATTAGATTCATTATGAAATGATACTTCATATTATATACTCCCTCCATTCCACAATGTAGTGCTTCCTCTATCCCCGTGCTTCAACTTTGACCGTAAATTTAACTACCAAGACCGATTGCGGCGGGAGCAAAAATTATATCAGCGAATTCGTATTCGAAAGAAGTTTTCAATTATATAACTTTTTCTCCCGCCGCAGTTGGTCTCGTTGGTTAAATTTATGGTCAAAGTTGAATCTCGGAAAGCGCGGACGCATTATATTTTGGAACGGAGGGAGTACATATATATATATATATTTGATATTATCCGCAAAAAAAATGATAGCATAGATCTTTGTAGGTTTTCTGTAGACTAGGTCAAACTTAATAAAGTTTGACTTGAGAAAATCTTAGATCATCAATTATTTTGAAACAGAGGGAAATATCTTTCATATCTGATGGCGTAGTAGCAATGTAGCATTCGCCATTTTTGGTACATTGCACCTTCTAGTTGTCTGATGGTCGGTGAATTTAAGCACAATACTGTTTGGCATTGTCGAGCGCCCACGCGGCGACGAGGTCCGGGTCGTTCCAGACCCATTCCGGTGCCACGTCGCTTTTGGCAAATGTGGAGCGGCGACCAACATTGCGCCGTTCGTACCTCGCCTACCGCCGCGCCGCGCGTTCCATCAATGTCGGCCGCTGCATGCTCTGGACCGACATGATTGCGGCGCGCTAAGCAACGCGTGCATCGGAAGAAAAGTGTGGGAGGGGCGGGTGGGGTGTTTTTGGTGGGGCAGGGCGGTCGGAAGCAGGCTTGGGAGCGGTCCGGACTCCCGCAAAGCCACCCACATAGCCAAGATGAGGAGCGACCAGCGCTGCCCACCGTAAAGCCAAACACACAACGTCACCACTCAGGGTCATCGCCCCGACTTCACCACAGTTAGGACACATGACAAATACAGACATGCAACGCAGAAGATGGACTGCACAAAAAACCTCCGACACTGGGTCAGATCCTCACTGGATCCAACCCCTCACTGATGGCATTGGTCAGGAACCGGGATCACTGGCGTCCACAAAGCCTGCTCGCCCCATCGGGACATCACCGACACATGTCGGACGACCAGGGTAGCAAGGCCTCTTATGCCAACCTGGCCACATGGGTCGGCATGACACAACCCCGTTGTAAAAGGGTTGTGTCGTGCCGTCCTGAAGGCCTGATCAAGGGGATCGGCCCAGCACGCCAAGTTATAAAGGCTGCCCGGGTTCCTTTTTGGACTTTCGAGTCTTTTGTTTTCTAAAACTTCAGGAAAATCTAAAAATTTAAGAAAAAGTAAAATGTTAAATTTAACAAAAATACAGAAAAATATATGAAAAAACAGTTACAAGTTTAACGATCCGACGCGGCCTAGCTTCAAGGTCGGCTTTCTTAGGGCCAAAATTCCGTGTCTTAGGGCCGGCCCGCGTGGCACGGCCCATATGGCCAAGTTTGTCGGAGGGCCAGATCCGGCCGAGGGCACAACCAGAAACCCCGCCACCGCACCCCAAATCCAAGCTTCCCTCAAAAAAAAAAATCCACCCCACCATCGCCGCCGGTTGCCGGAGCCCTGCGCCGCCGGCCAGCCTGGGCCAGACCCATAGAAGGGCCTCGTGCAACGAAGAACCAGCACCACGAGCTCGGGGCGGGCCGGACTGACCTCCCACGCCACCAGGGCGAGCCCACCGCCGCCGCAACGCCGCAGATCGCCACACGCCACCACCGGATCCCGCCCACGGCCGCGCGCGGGAGACGATCCCCTCCGCTACCTTTGCCGGCCCCCGGCGCGGCTACGCCAGCGGCGCCTCAGGTGGCGGCAGCGCGAGAGGAGGAGAGAGGAGGGCCGGCGGCGCGGGTTTCCCCCTTGTCGTCCGAGGGAGGGGATGCGGGGGACGAAGGGGTGGTTGATTTGCAGCTCCGGCCGCCCGTGTGCTGTGATTGCAGTCGACCTGCTCTAAAGCTGAGGTGTTCGTCTCTGTCCATCCACAATGGAAGCTCAAGCTCCAGATTGGTCCGGGCTACCAGCGGACATATTGATCAGCATATTCCAGTTGCTCGAGTGCCCAGACCTCCTCCGATCCGCCGCCGTCTGCACATTCTGGCAAAAGGCATACTCCACGGTCTGCTGCAGCGGCGTCTGCACCAGTCCGCAGACGCCCTGCTTACTCTATTGTACAGAGGCCGCCGGTGTGAAGGCTCTTGGCATGTACAGTCTCTCCGAACGGAAGGCCTACTCCATGCCTCTCCCTGAACCTCCCATCAGCAACTGGATTGGCTCATCACACGGATGGCTAGTCACCATGGATGAAAAGTCTGACCTGATGCTGCTCAACCCTATCACCGGTGACAAGATTGCACTCCCTCCTGTGACAACCATGGAGCATGTTAAACCTGTCGTAAACGGCGACGGGGTTCTCGAAAAGTACGAGGTGTCTTTCTACCACGGAAAACTTCCGAGAGTGGACAGTACACCATATGGATGTTCTTTGGATAGGTGCGGTGAAGTTGTCTACATAAAGGCGATTTTATCGTCTGATCCATCGACAGGTGAATGCATTGTCATGCTCATCCATCAGCCGTACTGGCAGCTCTCGTTCGCCAAAGTGGGAGATGCTTGGTGGAACTGGCTCCAAATGCATAGTTTCTACGCAGATTGCATATACCATGATGGCTGTTTCTATGCAGTGACTGAAGAAGGCGCGATCGATATGTACAATCTGGATGGACCATCCGTCATCCATAGAAGGATTTTACCAGATATGGTTGACGTGGCCCAGAGGTACTACATTCTTCAGGCACCATGGGGAGATTTTCTCCAAATCTACAAGGAGAGGGACTGGGATCCTGAACGACCGGTTGGTGAGACGTATGCCACCGCTTTCGAAGTGTACAAGGTTGATTTTGTCGAGCAAAAGCGTGTTAAGATGGCAGGGATAGGTGACTATGCGTTGTTTACTGGGAAAAGCACGACATCTTGCTTTAGCGTGAAAGATCATCCAGGCTTGATGTCAAACCATGTATATTATACTCATGATGATCATGAAGATTTATTCGACTGCGAAGATGATCCCCGTGACATAGGGGTGTACGACTTGGAGAACAATAGCAGGACCAGGTTGGTTGGATCATCCAGGCTTGATGTCAAACCATGTGTATTATACTCATGATGATCATGAAGATTTATTCGACTGCGAAGATGATCCCCGTGACATAGGGGTGTACGACTTGGAGAACAATAGCAGGACCAGGTTGGTTGGATCATCCAGGCTTGATGTCAAACCATGTGTATTATACTCATGATGATCATGAAGATTTATTCACTGCGAAGATGATCCCCGTGACATAGGGGTGTACGACTTGGAGAACAATAGCAGGACCAGGTTGGTTGGATCATCCAGGCTTGATGTCAAACCATGTGTATTATACTCATGATGATCATGAAGATTTATTCGACTGCGAAGATGATCCCCGTGACATAGGGATGTACGACTTGGAGAACAATAGCAGGACCAGGTTGGTTGATCCTGAACCCTGGAGGACGTGGTTCCCTCCCATATGGTTCACACCCAACCTTGCAAAAGCAGGTATCGGTTGAACTTCCTCTTCAATCTGTACTGTCTCAGATGCTACTACTTGCTGTATATTTCATTTGCAAGAAGCACCTTTTCTCGTTTCAGTTTCTAGTGTTTAGAAATATGCTTCTTACAGAATAAGATAAATGCGCTTCTTCTCATTTCATTCTTTAGTGTTTTGAAATCTGAATCCCACTCACAGAATAAGATAAATGCGCTTCCAAACCTTTTGCTTTGTCTGAGTTGTGTGTTCAGAAATAGCTTCAGTGTGCTAATTAACTGCTCTTCACACTGGCAGGATTTCCAGATGACAATGGTGGGGCGCAATAGGATTAAGCCCGAAGACAACGGCCAATTGCTTCCTGATATTTCGTCTTGCGGCACTCTTTGCCGGGCCCACTATGGAGGGAGATGTTGCCAATGGACTTGCCATGTGCTAGTCTTGTAGTAGTGGCCTTTTTTCTTTGATGATGATGAAGTTTGCCTCTGTGTAATTTGCATTCGAAGTTTCGAATTTCTTTTTTTCTTTTTTCTTTTTGCGGGGGCGAAGTTTCGATTTTCAACTGGGCTATGAGTGAACTCATCCCCGGTGTCCGATGTTGTGTCGTCTTGTACTACTACCAGGGTCTTTGAAATTGACAGAAGCTGGGGCGCCCCTTCTCTTCCTGTTACTATCTACTCCTTTGAACTAAAAACATGACAAATGTTTTGGAACCGAAGGAGTATGCATTTCTTTATCCTCGTTTGTTTATATTTTTTATATTTTTTACAGCTTCACAACTTTCCAATTGTAGATTTTTTCTGAATCTGTGCTTGCGCCGTAAGCTGGGAACTGCGAGCATCCGTGTTGCAGACTGTGTATCAGCTGTTTTTTTTAACTGTAGTTCAGAACAAATACTACCCCATATAAGTTTTTGACAGTTGGCCGTGACCACTATATACCGTATGATGAATGCCTAACGCACCATCAGCCTCGATTTGGTCACTGTTGGTATGGCTACATTCTGCTGTAAGCAAATTTATGTCTTCCATCCATTTGGTGCTCAAGTGAACCTGATAAATTTTGGTATCCTTGTCACGCTGTCTAGATGGTAGGGGAAACTAGCTCATTTCGTGGTGTGTCAAAAAGAAATCATTAGTACCATGATGCCTTGAACCCCTGATTTTACTGACAATAAAGCAAGTCTGAACTGCAGTTGGTACGTTCAGACAAATTTGTTTCATACAGAATCACACATCACAGCATCTGTCCATGAAGATGAAAAAGACTTCTTTTCCAACTTACATACAGATCAAGCATAAGCTATCACACAGTGAATGAACACTTGAACAGTGAGCCAGCAGCCTACTCGCTGCTGCCTTCGGCGGCGTCACCAGCGTCCCTGGGCTTCTTCACTCGGAAATTAGGGCGAGTGTCTGGTCTTTTTCTGGCGACAGGTGGGTCGGAAGGTATCCGGATCGTTGATAGCGGTACCATTATAGGGTCAGACTCGGGCGCCGGCCCTCTGATGCTCACAAGACAGAGTCCCCTGCGATCAGCTTGCCTTAAAACATTTGCTCGTCTCCACTTCTGACCGATTCTCACTTCAATTGGCACCCATGGTGGCTTTACATAGAGGGCAGAGACCAACCTCCTCGGGGCGTGGCCCATTTCAGGACTCGCTTTCCTACCTAAAAAATGTGAATCCAGATTTGATTAATTCACTTTCAATAGGCACACAACAAATTAGTCATATCGTGTTTATGAAGAAGAAACGACGCCACATCCACGAGGGCAATACTGACATCTAACCTATCAGAGTTACAAGCAAGGAGCCAAGGAGATCGGTCAAACAAACGTTAAACCTTGCAGAATCCTGAAATGTGAGTTAGCTTCAGAAAAGCAATAGGCAGCTCTAGTAGTGCCTGCATAATGGAAATTCATCATAGTTAATCCCTGAAATCTGAGATAACTTCTCCGTAATTAATCCATGAGGCAAATCTTTTGCCTCTGTTTAGAAAAAAACTGAGATAGCTTCAGAAAAGCAATAGGCAGCTCTAATAGTGCCTGGCTCAATGGAAATTCATCACAGTTAATCCCCGATATAATAAATTGGCTAATGTATATTTTCTAACTTTGTTGTCTTACAACATAAAGAATCGTAGAAATTCAGCATTACATTAATGGAGTATACTGCATTAGCATATTTGGTCAGAGTTATTTTCCCACAGGATTTTCGCAGTGCGATTGCAGTTAGAGTATTTGTGACTTGGTAACTTGGACAACGGGTTACTTGATAGCTTCTACTATTAGCGCTTACATCAACAAACATGTTGATAGCGCGGTGGTAATGCCACCTGTAGTGGGGGGGTCGACCTAGGTTCAAAGCCTGGGTCTCGCATAAAAAAAAACTCACTGGCACGCGCAGCGTCCGCTCCCCACGTGAGGATGAGCGGGCACGTGCCGCGTTCTTGGGGTTTCTTGCCTTTTAAAAATGCCGCGGGACTGTCTTTCTCGCGCAGAACAAGTTTTATTAGAGCTTACGTTCAAAAGAAGCGAGTGTTCAAAAGAAGCAGAGAATGGATTTTGACCCCCAACAACAACGTTGCTAGAACAGAAAATTCAAATATCACAAGATGAACTTTGCAGTACTAATAAATACAAATTTAGCAGTACCAGTTTCTCCGTCCGGGTTTATTACTCTCCGTCTGAGGTTGAGCAGCCGTGCGGCGCATTCGGGGGGTTTCTTGCCTTCTAAAAATACCGCCGGAGCTGTCTTTCCCGCACAGGCCGGGTTTTATTAGAGCTTACATTATGCTACTGTGACGACCGGGTACCTGATAGCCCCTACCATTAGCTCTTACATCATGGCACTGACCACTGAGAAGCAAGTGTTCAAAGGAAGCAGCAAATGGATTTTGACCAGGGCAACAACGTTGCTAGAATAGGTAATTCAAATCTGAACATGCTTCTTTTCAGTGCCGTTGAAAGTGAGCTTGTGCTCTTCTGCTAAGGGAACATGTAGGGAGGGCCTACTTAAGGAATCCTACCCTTTTCTGGAACTGCAGAGACTGCATTTTCCTGTGATTATATCTGTGAATGCCAATAACATCAACCGATAGTCATGTCGCCATGAGTCTGTCCAGCACAGATTTCATCTTCCTATAAGCAGTAGCATGTTAGCATGGTCCCGTACACCCATAAGCAGGAAAATCCAAAGGAAAGAGTGGAAGGATGCACTATCTTTTCATGGAAAAAGAAGTGAGACTTCGGTGCAGACATTGCTAGAATCTAAAGGTCTGGAAGTGACATTTAAGGAAGAAAGCCAGTACCAACACTACCAATTCCGTGCAGCCTCCGCTGCCTATGCCAAGCATGAACCAAAAGCGGCAAACTGCTGAAAAAGTTGTGATGTGAGGGAAGCATGCCGTGCAGTCAACGACAGTGCCACAACCCGCAAAATCTGACCACGCAACGAGCCTCAAGGGGCCAGATCGAGGGCCGGGCCGCGGATCCGTTCGGCCCCCCGGTCGCACGCGCGCGGGGCGCCACGGAATCGAACACGGCGCGGGGGCGCCATGGAATCGAACGCGACGCGGGGTAGCCTCGGATGCAATTTCAGGAAGATCCATGGATGGATGCCGTGCACGACACGAGAGGCGGGGGGAGAGAGATGGTACCGAGCAGACGCCCGCGGTGGGGACTGGCCGAGCGCTGGGTGCGGCCGGCCGTGCCGTCGACGGCGCACGTACGCCGAGCCCGCGGGATGCGCTCTCGGTTCGGCCGAAACTCGGCGGCGGCGGGGTGGGTGGTTTGATTCTTTCCAGAAAGCGGTGACGCTCCTTGCCTTTCAAGTGAGTCACTGTGCTGTGCCCGGGTGACCAGGTCCGAATCCAAACCCGATCCTGACAGACCCGTGACGCCAACCCCTTGGTTTCCAGACCGCCTCCAAATCGGCGTCACTTTCACCCTGCATGTTCGGACCAAGAGCATGGACTTACAAATCCGGCCCCTCACTCGTGAACGTGACTGAATGTGTCCGCGATCAGTGACTGGTCATGGATCAAAATTTACTATCTCTAAAACTGTGTCTATTGGGTTGCCGGTTCAAAAGAAATCATAGTTGTACTACTTGCGCCAATACTTGTGTAGGACTGTGGGCTAAGGCAGTGGGATCTGCGAATCAGGGGTTCATCTAAAACTTGTACGGAGCATTTTGGTATTCACAACAACGCCATGTCACCATATGCTGCTGGAGGTAAATTGCATAGTTGCACTCATCTCATTTACACTCGATGGAGCTCTGTGATAGGAGATTCAAATGCCATCTTTGCAATTCAATATGTGGAACAGTGGGTGCTTCCTAAGGTCATAAGTTCGGCTACCAGATTATGGGACCCAGGAATCCTTGGTATTCATTGCCTCTGCGCTACTAAGCAGTTTTCAACAACATGAGTGTCTTGCTTATCTGTTCATGTTGTGAAAGATTCTCTTAGTCATGGACTTGAGCTTGCTGCTGCAACACAGTGGGGTCCTGAAATTTTGAATCTTCATGGTCGGGCAATAATTAAAATGAGGATCAAGTATCTACATAGAAGTGCAAAGAGTGATTATGGTGTTGGATGGCTGTCAGCCAGGAGAGATAGACATATCCATCGACCATGGGATCTAGGTGGCTTTGGCTGTTCTTTGATACCTTGTCACCGGCTTGAGGTCAACCCACGTTTTAAGGGGGCGGGAATGTCATGTCCCAAGGGTCATGACCCTCTTCCTATCCATGGATGTCTCGATGGAATGGGCCGTGAGACTTGGGCTTGGCCTAGTTACATGAACGTGCTTATAAAGAAGGGGAAGCTGGACAGAGGAGGGGATCGAACGGAATGAAACGTTTGAAGCCTCTCATCCTCTTGCTCCGTTCCTCACCCTCCTTCTACATGTATCTCATCCCTCTTTGCTGCTAATTCCCACCTCAAATCCCTTCTTTTGTATCTGATATTGGTAATTATATGATTGCCCATCCCATGTATGTGTTTGGGTCATGACAGTCTGGTCGCCTCAGATTTTTAACTCTACAACCGGACACCTCAAATTAGAAACCTCAAATCCATATTACTACATGCAACATGAACCTAATCTAAGCGGAGCTCGTCCGGTTCCGCTGTGTCCATGTCCGACGGCCGGCTGCGTTCCCCAGAGTGTTGGTCCGGTCGATGGCAAGGTAGAGTAGGGCATGGAACACGAGCCGGCTCACGGGACTCAAGGTGCCTCCGTCTCCCATGCCCTACTCTTCCTCGTCGGAGCCCAGAACCCGAACGGTGTTGTTAGACGTCAGATCGATGATGGGTCCGTCCTGGGACGAGCCGGCGAAATCCATCACGACGCGGTTGCGGCGCCCGGACTGGTGCACCATATGAGGCGCCGAAGAATGCGACTCTGCCTCCCCGATGTCCATCGCCACGAGAGCTACCGCTGCCTTGCACGGCGGGGACTGATACTTCTCCAACGTATCTATAATTTTTTATTGTTCCATGCTGTTATTTTATCATTCTTGGATGTTTTATAATCATTTTATATCTTTTTTTGGTACTAACCTATTGACATAGTGCCAAGTGACAGTTGCTATTTTTTGCATGTTTTTTACATCGCAGAAAATCAATACCAAACGGAGTCCAAATACAACAAAACTTTTTGTGGATTTTTTTTGGGACCAGAAGACATCCGATGGGCTGAAGAAGCGCCTGGGGTTCTCTGAGGGGAGCACAACCCACCAGGGCGTGCTTGGATGTGCCCACCTCAGGTGCCCCCGGACTGTTGGGGAACGTAGCATGCGATTTCAAAAAAATTCCTACGATCATGTAAGATCTATATAGGAGATGCATAGCAACGATACAGGGAGAGTTTGTCCATGTACCCTCATAGACCGAAAGCGGAAGTGTTAGGTTAACGCGGTTGATGTAGTCGAACGTCTTCGCGATCCAACCGATCAAGTACCGAACGTACGACACCTCCGTGTTCAGCACACATTCAGCTCGATGACGTCCCACGAACTCTTGATCCAGCAGAGGGTTGAGGGAGAGTTCTGTCAGCATGATAGCGTGGTGACGGTGATGGTGATGTGATCCGCGCAGGGCTTCGCCTAAGCACTACGACGCTATCACCGGAGGAGTAAACTGTGGAGGGGGGCACCGCACACGGCTAAGAGAACAATTGATGTGCTTTGGGGTGCCCATGCCCCCGTATATAAAGGAGGAGGGGAGGAGGCCGGCTACAAGGGGCGCGCCAAGGAGAGGGGAGTCCTAGTAGGATTCGGCCCCCCTTTTTTTTCCTTCTACCGGAGGGGGAAAAAGGGAAGGAGAGGGAGTAGGAGAAGGAAAGGGGGTGGCACCCTGAGGGAGTCCTAGATTAGGGGGTCTCCGGACAGCCGGACTATCTGTAGGATCGAAAGTATGTCTAGAGGGGGGTGATTAGACTACTTGACCAAATAAAAATCTAGCCTTTTCCCAATTTTAGTTCTTAGCAGATTTTAGCTATCTTAGCACAAGTCAATCAATCTCCACACAATTCAAGCAAGCATGCAAAAGAGTATATGAGCAGCGGAAAGTAAAGCATGCAACTTGCAAGAATGTAAAGGGAAGGGTTTGGAGGATTCAAACGCAATTGGAGACACAGATGTTTTTGTCGTGGTTCCGATAGGTGGTGCTATCGTACATCCACGTTGATGGAGACTTCAACCCACGGAGGGTAACGGTTGCGCGAGTCCACGGAGGGCTCCACCCACGAAGGGTCCACGAAGAAGCAACCTTGTCTATTCCATCACGGCCGTCGCCCACAAAGGACTTGCCTCACTAGCGGTAGATCTTCACGAAGTAGGCGATCTCCTTGCCCTTACAAACTCCTTGGTTCAACTCCACAATCTTGTCGGAGGCTCCCAAGTGACACCTAGCCAATCTAGGAGACACCACTCTCCAAGAAGTAACAAATGGTGTGTTGATGATGAACTCCTTGCTCTTGTGCTTCAAATGATAGTCTCCCCAACACTCAACTCTCTCTCACAGGATTTGGATTTGGTGGAAAGAAGATTTGAGTGGAAAGCAACTTGGGGAAGGCTAGAGATCAAGATTCATATGGTTGGAATGGAATATCTTGACCTCAACACAAGTGTAGGTGGTTCTCTCTCAGAAAATTTGTATTGGAAGTGTAGGTATGTTCTGATGGCTCTCTCTTCGAATGAAGAGTGGGTGGAGGGGTATATATAGCCTCCACACAAAATCTAACCGTTACACACAATTTGCCAAACTCGGTGGGACCGAATGCTTAAACTCGGTCGGACCGATTCAACAAACCTAGTGACCGTTAGGATTTTCGGTGGGACTGAGATGCAACTCGGTAGGACCGATATGGTTAGGGTTAGGGCATAACGTAATCTCGGTGTGGCCGATTACACAAACTCGGTGGGACCGATTTTGGTAATAAGCTAACCAGAGAGTTGGTCAGGTAAACTCGGTGGGACCGATTCGCTCATCTCGGTGAGACCGAAATATTACAAAAGGGAAACAGAGAGTTTACATTGCAATCTCGGTGGGACCGATCGCTCATCTCGGTAAGACCGAAACGTTACGAAGGGAAACAGAGAGATTACAATCCCATCTCGGTGAGACCGATTTGCCTAGGGTTTGTGGCAGTGGCTATGACATTTGAAACTCGGTGGCGCCGGATAGAAAGAATCGGTGGGGCCGAGTTTGACTTTTGGTTTAGGTCATATGTGGATGTGGGAAGGTAGTTGAGGATTTTGGAGCATATCACTAAGCATTTTGAGCAAGCAAGCCATTAAGCAACACCTCATCCCTCCTTGATAGTATTGGCTTTTCCTATAGACTCAATGTGATCTTGGATCACTAAAATATAAAATGTAGAGTCTTGAGCTTCGAGCTTGAGCCAAACTTTTTGTCCTTAAAATTTTGAGGGATCCGCTTTCCTCATCCATGCCATGCCATTCATTGAGCTTTTCCTGAAATATTAATCTTGGAATAATGTTAGCTCAATGAGCTATATGTTGTTAGGAATTACCAAAACCACCCAGGGATAGTTGCACTTTCAATCTCCCCCTTTTTGGTAATTGATGACAACATATAGATCAAAGCTTCAACAAATGATAATAAGAGTGAAAGATATTGTCGCTTTGAGAAGTATGTGAAAAGCAAGAGCTCCCCCTAAATTTGTGCATATCTTAAGATTTGCTTTGGACTGCAAATGCACAATGAGTTAGGATCATGGGTTACTCTTCCATGTCACATACATCTTGGTGGAGCGCTCAAAATGATAAGAATTAAATACATGCACTCATCACCAAGCAAAGTGAATGATCATATAAGGATAAGTAAGATAATATCATCTAACAAGCATAAGTGTAGCTTATGATCAACCACATGATCATCGATGTCTCACAGATAATAGCATAGTATCTCAGGCAATCAAAAGACAGACAAAGTTCAACCACCAAAGCAAGAGAGAATAAAAAGCAACGCTCTCTCTCGAAGCCTATGATCTATACATTTTCTCCCCCTTTGGCAACAAGTTACCAAAAAGTTCATAGAAAATGCATAGCACTAGAATGTCTCTCAGGCTTGGTCTTCAGGTGGTGGTGTCCAGAGAACGCCAAGGACGAAGGCTTCAGTTGGTGTGGATGGAGCTGAAGGAGTTGGTGCTGGAGCTGGTTGCGCTGGAGCTGTAGCTGGTGCAGATGAAGTGACTTTAGTGTCTGAAATAGGCACTGCAGCAGACCTCTGAGCTCTAGGCACTCTGGCAAATGCATCAGTGGTTGTCTTGCCCTTCCTCTCCTGCATATCATCTTGAAATTGCTCCACAACAAACTGAATTTCAGTTACCTTCACATCCAAGTCATAGAATTTTTGCTCCATGATTCTTTCCAAGCTCTCCTGGTTTTGAGTCAGGGTGGCCAGTCCCTTCTCAATCCTCAGAGTTGATGCTATCAAGTAACCAAGCTGGTCCTGCTTGCTTTTCAAAAAGTACTCAGATGCCTCCTCTTGAGTTGGCATCTTGGCAGCCTTCTCTTTCTTTGCTTTCTCCTTCTTCTCTTGAGCTTGTACTGATGATGGTTCATTCTCATTCATCACAACTTGATTGTCCTCGAAGTCTGGGTAGATAGGCAAGTGTTCCTTATCCAACAGGTATGTGCCTGTGTCCATCTTTGAGTTTATCAACTCCTGGATTTGTGAGGCATATCCACAACTTCTTTTCTGGTCAGCTGCAGTCCTCTTGATAGTCTCAACTATAAGGCTCATGACCTTGAACTTCTGTGGCACATCAAATATATGTAGCAAGTTAATTGCATGGCCTCGGATCATTCTGTGATCACCAGACTTGGGAAAGAGAGTGTGCCTAAGGATCCAATTGATTGTAGGCAGCCCTGATAGCAAGTGTTTTACTGACCCAAACTGGTGAGTCTCAAGATCATCTTCAGGAATCTCCTTGTACATGTTTGCCATAGAGTTGTGATCCATCTTCTTCTTGGCATAGACATCCAAGTCATCTTCTTCTTCCTTAGGAGCATTGATCAGATTTTCCCATTCCTTAATAGTTGAGTGGTACCTTGTACCTACAGACATCCATACTATCCTGCCATCTGGATAGAAGTGTGCTGTGGAGTAGAATTGCATTATGAGCTCATCATTTCACTTTGTGAGCTTCTGCCCAACAAAGTCTGCAACTCCACAAGCACTGAAGCTGTCAAACACACCAAGATAGTGTTCCTCATTTTCCTTGATATACTTCCAGTCGACGCACCTCATTTCACACACTATAGGCTTCTTGTCCAACAACACTGTCTCATAGAAGTCCTGCTGTTCCTTTGTGTGGAACCTGTAATCAACAGCAGTCCTTCTCCTGGTAGCATATGGATCTATCTCTCTCCATAGCCTCAACCCTGAGTCTCTCCTGATCTTCATGTTCTCAGCCACAGGATGAGCATCATCGTGGTCTGGAATCTTGGGTTTGAGCTTTCTCAGGACTTGTCCTTCATCATCTTCATCAGCAGCAACTTCAGGCACCGGGGCCTTATTCTTCTCAGCAACTGGTATACTCCTGGTATTCCTCTTAGGTGCACTCTTGGGCTTGGAGGCTGCTTTGGGTGCTTCTTTGGTCTTTGATGTTGCAGCCCCTGACTTTATAGCATCACCCATCAGCTTTTGTGCCTTGGTTGCCGGTGCAGCAACCTCTTCTTCCTCTTCCTCTTCAAAATCTCTCATGATTGAGGATCTCCCAAGCACTCTAGCAGTGGTCTTTTTTATCCTCTCCTTCCTCTTCTTCCCTTCTGCAGCAGCCTCTTTGGGTTCAGATCCCAAAGGGACTTGAGTAGATGCTCTGGCCTTAGACATTGGAATTCTCTTTGCAGGAACCTTTTGCTTCATGCCTGGCTTGGTGGCAGCAGCAGTGCTATATTCCTTCTTAACCACTTTCTTCTTGGAAGTGGCCTCATCCTCAACTGCCACATAGTCTTCATCCTCAGACTCTGAAGTTTTCTTCTTCCTTGTTCTGGTGGCAGCTTTGGGCAAGTTGCTGGGAGTGCTCCTGCTACCATCATCTGAACTGCTAGAGGGACTAGTGCCCTCACTCAGGTGAACGTGCTCCTCTGACCTGTTCTGGCTGTCACTCTGATCAGACATATTGCAAACACTGACAGCAGACC
This sequence comes from Triticum urartu, assembly GCF_003073215.2. Classification (NCBI taxonomy): domain Eukaryota; kingdom Viridiplantae; phylum Streptophyta; class Magnoliopsida; order Poales; family Poaceae; genus Triticum; species Triticum urartu. The sequence goes on from NC_053028.1 coordinate 616,101,229, forward strand.
CTGTGAATAGATATAGATGAGATAGAGTGGATGAGCATCACAAAATGCAGAGGTTTTTGCAAGAGAATGAGTCAAAAACTTAGTTTTAGTTTTCCATAGAAAGCATTTCGGATCAACCGATTTGTAAACTCGGTGATACTGAAGCAGTTGTTGGAACCTAAACTAGTGAACTCGGTCAGACCGAGTCACAGTTCCATGGCACCGAGACTGCTAGGGTTTCACAAAGTCCTGAACTCGGTCACACCAATTTGCAATTCTCAGTCAGACCGAAAATTACATGTGCAATGGCCTGAGCCAAATCGGTGGTACCGAGTTCCACAACTCGGTGGGTTCGAGATGGTTTCGGCGGAAACCTAACCCTAAATTTTCAATTCAACTCTAATCTACGGAGTGTTTTGACTAGATAAGACCGTTTCAATCGTGGTAAGAATCATAATGAACACAATGTGCTAGGAATCGGACGGGGATAGCACTGTGATCGAGTCCATACCATAGTTCGGCGATGAACTCGCTACAACGGCAATGGCGGGGAAGAATTCCGTTGACGGCGGTGGAGACCAGCGACAGGAGGCGGCTGGCGACGAGGAGGACGATCCGGAGACCCAGGAGGCAGAGCGAGCTATGCGCGGGCGAAGGGGTTTCGGAGAAATTTCCAAAATTTTGCCCGTGAGTATATATAGCCCGACCCTGTCGGTGTGACCGAGTGGAACAACTCGGTGGCACCGAGATTCATAACTGCAAGCAGTTACTGAAACTCGGTGTGACCGAAAGTTTCAAATCGGTTGCACCGAGATTGAAAACCTAGATCAACTTAGTGATCTCGGTATGACCGAAATGGAGGAATCAGTCAGACCGAAACGCACAAAGAAGTTTTGGAAGTTTAAGTCTATGACGAATCGGGGACTCCGAGTGCTCCTCACACAGAGTGGTTCGAATCTGACTTGATCAAATTTTGTGATGTAGCATGAATAGAGTTTGAGACGAGAAAAGCATAGATAGCTAGAGAGGGTTCTTAGGCATTCTTGTCCATCCACTTGGCAAAAGAAAAGAAAACCAATCAATCAAAACAACAAGTGGATGTCCTCGAATGAGTAAAATATGCAATCAGCATGCTCACACAATAAAATGGCAATTGAGATATGTGGCAAAGCATGCACAACCAATTCTAGCATCTATCAAACAATTGGCGATGACTAGGTCATCTATATATGAGTATATTGACTTAGGAGTCAAATGAGAACATTTGATCATAGGTCGTACTCATCGTTTAAGCACAAGTGGGGTTACCACTTTTACATAAAGCATTTGTTGTGTTCACACCATTAGAGTTGCTTTAGCTCAATTCTTAGAGTAAAGCTCCCCCTAGATGTGAGATCCCCCCTAAGAGGGATGAACTAACCTTGGGTTTTGTCGATGATGACTTCATGTAGATGTTGAAGATGTGGATGCTCAATGTTGATGTAGATCATTTGAAGCTATCCATTGGAGTGAGTTGCACTTTCAATACCTACACGGGTTAGTTCCACAAGGAACAAACAAGGATATCCATAGACATAGAGTGATGCACACACAAGATGATGTCTATGAAAGCTTTTAGGTTACCTTGTCCCTTGTCTTACCAACAAGAGAGTTTGTGACTCCTTGAACTAGTGCAAGATGTGGAAGTTGATTGCACTTGTTCTTGCCAAGATGATAAGAGTGAAGTATGTTGGCGGAGTTACCCTCAGGAACTCTCTAGTTCTTCTTCTTCGGGATCCACACCATCTTGATGGGAATCCTCGGTGTTGTAGTTATACTTGATGAAGTGGAACTTGAAGTAGTCTTGGGAACCCACTTGACCAAGGCCTTAGGAGCTTCTTCAAATGCATCAATTTCCTCTTGAAGCTTGTCCTTGCCTTTTTGCTTGTGGTCTTGTGGTGGAAGATCATCTTGAGCTTGTGTCCCTTTGAGAGAAGTAGGATCATACTTCTCTTGTTGAGGAACAAACTTCATCTTGGGGTATTGATCTTCTTCCCACTCAACTCCATTGGCATTGAACTTTCGTTCAAAACCAACACCTTGATTCTTCCGGTGCCTTCCTTGCTTGCGTACAATTTCCTCGAATTGCTTACTTCCGGCAAGGCTCTTGTAAACACCTTTCTCTATAATTCCCTTCAATAAGCTATTTTCTTGCTCAAGTGTAACTTGGCTAAGAGAATCATTAGTGAAATCAAGAGAACTACTAGAAGCAACAATATTAGATTTAGCATGATTATTGTTACTACTAGAGGAAGAATCTTTCTTGTTCTTGTTACTAGACTTGACTTGAGGCATGTAAGTGGATAAGAGTAAACGCTTGGCAATGTAAGAAGAACTTTTCTTACGAAGATCATTATTGATTGCTTTTAAGAACTCATGCTCTTGCTCAAGGTTGAGCTTTTCAAAGCGCAATTTCTCATGAGTCCTTAAAAGTTCTCAATGATCTCCTAAGATAGTTTCATGAGCTAACTTAAGAGTGTTTAGTTCTTTAGTTAGAGACTCAATCTTCTCCTTATCATTGTCATTCGTTTTATCTTGATTAGCATGATTAATTGACGTTTCATCATAGTATTCATCACTAGAATTGTCAACAAATAAATCATCATCACCTAACAAGTCATCTTCATCACTATTGAAATCAACATACTCGGGGTGTGATACCTTTGGGCCTTTAGCCATGAAGCATGTTCCAACTCCTTCATTTGGTGAGTCAAATATGTCATAGGAGTTGGTTGTCACAAGTGCTAGACCGGCAACACCTTCATCTTGAGTATATTCGGAGTCGGAGTGATAGCTTCTCTCGGAGTGGTTGTCGGAGTCGGAGCCGGATACCCATTCACCGACATGAGCTTGATGTCTTCGTTTTGTGTAGCTCCTTGACGACTTGTCCTTTCTTTCCGAATCCTTGCTTCTCCGTGAGGGTCTTCGTTCATAATGATCATCTGTACTCCTTCTTTCTCTAGATGGTGATTCTTCTCTTCTATTGTAGGGGGCCGTACACTCATTGGAATAGTGTCCGGGCCTTCCACAATTGTAGCAGTTTCGCTCTCGACTAGAAGATCTTTTGTCATTGTAGGACCTTGACTTGGAGCTTCTCTCTTTGCTTCTACTCTTGTAGAACTTGTTGAAGTTCTTCACCATTAAGCTCAATTCTTCATTGAAGGTTTGTTTCTCACTTGATGATGTGGGGGCTTCACATGAGGCTTTGTAAGCACCACTTGATTTGTTGTGAAGTTCCTCTTTATCCTTGAGTGACATCTCATGAGCAACAATTCTTCCGATGACTTCCGTTGGCTTGAGATCTTTGTAATTTGGCATCATTTGGATCAACTCGCTCGATTTATCTCTGCAGCTTTGGAGGATTTCGTTGGGATGAGGAAAAATCAGAGGGGAAAGTGGAGGAGGAGGTCGGAGTGGAGAACCTTGATTTAGGTATTTGTTGCAGACAGACTTATCCATCCAGAGAGTTCCATGTAGAATTCTTCGCATGTTCCGGCCTTGCCATGGAGGGCGAGCCGAATCGGATCTCCTCGCGGAGCGAGCATTTTCTATTTGAGTGAGGGTAGCTGCCCCCAAAAGCTAGGATATATTGGCGCTACCAAACCGCAAGCCTAGCCTAGCAAGGCAAAAATGATTTTTGCCAAGGAACCAAACGCACCCGTAATGTCGGTCCGGGCCGCTTCATCCAACAATACCGCTGAATCAAAGTAAGACGTTGGTGGTAAGTAGTATGACTATAATTGCCCACAACTCTTTGTATTCTACTCATGCATATGATTTACGCATAGACCTGGCTCGGATGCCACTGTTGGGGAATGTAGCATGCAATTTCAAAAAAATTCCTACGATCACACAAGATATATATAGGAGATGCATAGCAACGAGATGGGGAGAGTGTGTCCACGTACCCTCATAGACCGAAAGCGGAAGCGTTAGGTTAACGCGGTTGATGTAGTCGAACGTCTTCGCGATCCAACCGATAAAGTACCGAACGTATGACACCTCCGTGTTCAGCACACATTCAGCTCGATGATGTCCCTCGAACTCTTGATCCAACAGAGGATCGAGGGAGAGTTCTGTCAGCATGACGGCATGGTGACGGTGATGGTTATGTGATGCGTGCAGGGCTATGCCTAAGCACTACGATGCTATGACCGGAGGAGTAAACTATGGAGGGGGCACCGCACACGGGTAAGAGAACAATTGATGTGCTTTGGGGTGCCCCTGCCCCCGTATATAAAGGACGAGGGGAGGAGGTCGGCCACAAGGGGCGCGCCAAGGAGAGGGGAGTCCTACTAGGACTTCAGTCCTAGTAGGATTCGCCCCCCCCTTTTTTTCCTTCTACCGGAGTGGGAAAAGGGAAGGAGAGGGAGTATGTGAAGGAAAGGGGGTGGCGCCCCCTTCCCTAGTCCAATTCGGCCTCCTCCCTTGTGGGGGGCGCACCAGCCCCTTGTGGGCTGGTTAGCCTCCCTCCTATGGCCCATATGGCCCATATCTTCCATCGGGGGGTTCCGGTAACCCCTCCGGTACTCCGGTATGTACCCGATACACTCCGGGACCCTTCCGGTGTCCGAATACTACCTTCCAATATACCAATCTTTACCTCTCGAACATTTCGAGAATCCTGTAATGTCCGTGATCTCATCCGGTACTCCGAACAAACTTCGGTCACCAAAACACATAACTCATAAATACAAATCGTCATCAAACGTTAAGCGTGCGAACCCTACGGGTTCGAGAACTATGTAGACATGACAGAGACACCTCTCCGGTCAATAACGAATAGCAGAACCTGGATGCTCATATTGGTTCCCACATATTCTACAAAGATCTTTATCGGTCAAACCGTTATGACAACATACGTTATTCCCTTTGTCATCGGTATGTTACTTGCCCGAGATTTGATCGTCGGTATCTCCATACCTAGTTAAATATCGTTATTGGCAAGTCTATTAGTCGTTCCATAATGCATCATCCCGTAACTAACCCATTAGTCACATTGCTTGCAAGGCTTATTGTAATGTGTATTACCGAGAGGGCCCAGAGATACCTCTCCGATACTCAGAGTGACAAATCCTAATCTCGATCTATGCCAACCCAACAAACACCTTCGGAGACACCTGTAGAGCATCTTTATAATCACCCAGTTACGTTGTGACGTTTGATAGCACACAAGGTGTTCCTCCGGTATTCGGGAGTTGCATAATCTCATAGTCAAAGCAATATGTATAAGTCATGAAGAAAGCAATAGCAATAAAACTTAACGATCATTATGCTGAGCTAATGGATGGGTCTTGTCCATCACATCATTCTCCTAATGATGTGATCCCGTTCATCAAATGACAACACATGTCTATGGTTAGGAAACCTAACCATCTTTGATTAACGAGCTAGTCTAGTAGAGGCTTTCTAGGGACACTATGTTTTGTCTATGTATCCACACATGTATCAAGTTTCCGGTTAATACAATTCTAGCATGAATAGTAAAAATTTATCATGATATAAGGAAATATAAATAACAACTTTATTATCGCCTCTAGGGCATATTTCCTTCACGGACCACCTCTTTGCTCTATAAATACCCCCAATATTCCAGAAACCCTAGGGGAGTCGACGAAAAACAATTCCAGCCGCCGCAAAGTTCCAGAAACACCAGATCCAATCTAGACACCATAACGGAGGGGTTCACCAGGTCCATTGGTGCCTCTTCGATGATGCGTGAGTAGTCTTTTGTAGACCTCCAGGTCCGTAGTTAGTAGCTAGATGGCTTCCTCACTCCCGTTTGATTCTCAATACAATGGTCTCTTGGAGATCCGTATGATGTAATTCTTTCACGGTGTGTTTGTTGAGATCCGATGAACTTTGAGTTTATGATCAGATCTATCTCTTTTTATCCATGAAAGTTATTTGAGTCTTCTTTGATCTCTTATATGCATGGTTGATTATAGCCTCGTATTTATTCTCGGATATTTGGGTTTTGTTTGGCCAACTTGATCTATTTATCTTGCAATGGGAAGAGGTGCTTTGTGATGGGTTCGACCTTACGGTGCTTGATCCCAGTGATAGAAGGGGAACCGACACGTATGTATCGTTGCTATTAAGGATAACAAGATGTGGTCTATTTCTATATAAATAGATCTTGTCTACATCATGTCATAGTTCTTATTGCATTACTCTGTTTCTCCATGAACTTAATACACTAGATGCATGCTGGATAGCGGTCGATGTGTGGAGTAATAGTAGTAGATGCAGGGAGGAGTCGGTCTACCAATGTTGGACATGATGCCTATATAATGATCATTGCCGGGATATCGTCATGATTATTTGAAGTTCTATCAATTGCCCAACAGTAATTCGTTTACCCACCGTTTGCTATTTTTCTCGAGAGAAGCCACTAGTGAAACCTACGGCCCTGGGGTCTCTTCTTTATTATATTTGCCTTTGCTATCTATTTTCCTTTGCTTTTATTTTCAGATCTATTAAACCAAAAATACAAAATACCTGGTTATACTTTGTTTTATTTGGGGTTCCATCTATCAACTTATTACAAGTCTCTCACATCCGTTAGCCAATTTCTAGCGCCGTTACCCGAAAGGGATTGACAAACCCTTCAATACGTTGGATTGCGAGTATTTGTTAATTGTGTGCAGGTGTTGTTTACGCGGTGTTGCTTGGTTCTCCTACTGGTTCGATAACCTTGGTCTCATCACTGAGGGAAATACCTACCATTGTTGTGCTACATCATCCCTTCCTCTTTGGGTAAATACCGACGTTGTTCTAGAAGATATCAATCGCACACATTAGGGTGCGGTGGAGGTCGACTGGGAGTTGAGCACCGTGGTGGTGGATCTCCATCAGCCGCGCGCGGTCTGTGGCCAGTACCACCGATACCGGAGCCCTATCGGGGTTGAGATGCCACTAGTGTGGTAGATTGACGTCGAACCATGACATTGTGGCACGCCATGGTCCTAGAAAATAGTGGATTCATGTCCACATACCTTACTTGAGCCTTTATCTCACCAAGATCATTGTTACGCCTCTCATGCTCTTGCTCAAAGTCATGACCATCATCATACATCGGTGAACCACCCTCAAACTCATATTGGGTATCCACATTGACATAATCAACTTGTTTGTTCACATGTTGAATATCTTTCATCTCGAATTCATTTGGTTAGCTAACATGAGGTCGGCTTATTGCATTGGCGACTTGCACTTCAACTGTTTGGTCAACAAGTGGGCGCATACGTCTAACTGGGCTCATATCATCTAACAAGGTTTGGTCAAGTCAACATGAAAGAGAGGTTGACCTTACTGGGAAACACTTCGAGTGATTTGACTTTCAAGGACGCAACAACCTCCTTATATGCACCCCATTTGAAATTTGATTTGATAGGCATCATCGTCTTGATCTGACGCTCGTCTCCCATTCCAACATCATATCTTCCTACTAGTTGAACTTGGTCACTTGGATCCATCCAATCTAATATATTATGTGTTTCTTCCACAACCTTATCGTAATTAGGACTCGTAACAAATCTCAACACTTCCTCACCCCCATCAGCAGTCTCGACAAATTTCTATCTTCCGTAGACGACGGTTAGCATGATCGTATTTGAACTCACGTAGAATACACGTGTACTCAACCTTTGGGCAGTCGTCTGAGTTTTTTGGAAGTGGAACCCGGTGACGAGTGTACACATTCACAAGTTCCCACTCGCAGTTGTACCCAATATAAACAACCCAATCTCCGTTTGTGCCTGCCCAAGCCTTGCCCTCAAGTGATGGCATCTTAACATCATATGTATCATTATCAAGCGGCATCTACTTATCAAGCGGCATCAACTTACACAAGGCGATGCTTCCCTCGTCCCTGCGCCAATCAGCAGGGTCATAGGGAAGAAGATAGGGGAGATCAAACCGCTCCTAGACCCTTGGGTTCCTTGTAATGATGTTATTAGTTGAGTCGAGAATGGCCTTGAACGAACCTGCCATGCTAGACGAGGTGATGACGTCGCATCGATTAATGAGTTCCTCCACGGCATCATCATTCAGATCGAGGCAAGAATAATGGGGTCATTTCTGGCCTGTTCCCTCCATGGAGAAGACGATCAAACAATGGCAGAAGGAAGGGTGAAGGCAAATGGAGGAGGGGGAAGAGCTAGTGTGCGGCAGCAATTCCAAATCGAGAGGGAAAGGTGAAGAGTTGGTGGACGGTTGCCACAGTACACGCAGAGGCGCCTAGGGAGTGAACGGTTGCCACAGAGGTCACACACTGACGAAAAGGGCCAAGTGAACCACATGCGTATATCGCACACACCTTGATCTGGCTGACCGTTTCTTTTGTATTGCCTAATCACAAACCGTTCATCCGAGTGAACCGTATGCTGTATATCGCAGACACCTTCATCTGGCTGCCTCTTTCTTTTGAGTTGCCTAATGACAAATAGTTCATCTGAGTGAACCGTATGCTGTGTATCGCACACGCCTTCAGCTAGCTGCCCATTTCTTTTGTTCCTCCTCACAGCAAACAGTTAATTGAACTGAACCATATGCCCTTCATCGCACACGCAACTAAAATTTGAACCACGTTTTATGCATCCATAATTTCAAACGTTTTATACATTTTTGACAGTTTTCACATACCACCGTTTGCGATTATTGCGTCGCACGCAGTTTCTCGAAGGGTCTCTTATCGTAGTGTCGCGTTAGCAGCATCCAGCAGTAGTGTATACATAGTCTAGGACTATCGTAGACAAATCTTTCTTGATATAAATGAAACTAAGATGCAGGCACAATACAAAAAAAGAGGAAGCTCTGTTCTTTTAGAAAATACATATGCAGAACTAATGAATCAGTTTAGATGCCTGCTAAGTAGATTGCTCTGTATGCATATTCAGTACAGACCAAATTAAGGATTCAGATGCAGATGCATCATACATGTTCTAGCAAAATCAATTCATGTCATGCACTCCTATAAGCTACTCAATTGGAGTCTGGTTTGGAATAAAAATCAAGAGCTAGGTGCCTGCCAACAATAGTATCCTTCCCAACCACAACGCCACAGTGGCATTATATACTACAGTTTGATATCACCTTAGTAGTTCCAATCTAATCCCAAGGCTAGGTCACCCAACAAGAATCCAGCCTTGGATAAGACGGCGGGGAGTATAGAAAGATAGTATTTACGATATGTTGCTTCTAGTACTAATCAATTCATGAACCAGCTGATCTATTACCAAGAAAAGTCCACACGCATACACAAGAGAAATCAAGAGATAAGGCGGACATTGACCTGAGCAAGGTGGATGGGGGCGGACGCAGACTTGTGCAAGGCAGATGTAAGATTTCCCTATCAAATCTGATGCGCCTTCAGCTAATCATGGAGGGCAACTTGGGCCAACTCGCTCGATTTATCTCTGCAACTTCGGAGGATTTCGTTGGGATGAGGAAAAATCGGAGGGGAAAGTGGAGGAGTAGGTCGGAGTGGAGAACGTTGATTTAGGTATTTGTTGCAGACGGACTTATCCATCCGGAGAGTTCCGCGTATAATTCTTCGCGTGTTCCGGGTTTGCCGTCGAGGGCGAGCCGAATCGGCTCTCCTCGCGGAGCGAGCATTTTCTATTTGAGTGAGGGTAGCTGCCCCCAAAAGCTAGGATATATTTGCGCTACCAAACCGCAAGCCTAGCCTAGCAAGGCAAAAATGATTTTTGCCAAGGAACCAAACGCACCCGTAATGTCGGTCCGGGCCGCTTCATCCAACAATACCGCTGAATCAAAGTAAGATGTTGGTGCTAAGAAGTATGACTATTATTTCCCACAACTCTTTGTATTCTACTTATGCATATCATCTACGCATAGACCTGGCTCGGATGCCACTGTTGGGGAATGTAGCATGCAATTTCAAAAAAAATCCTACGATCATGCAAGATCTATATAGCAGATGCATAGCAACAAGATGGGGAGAGTGTGTCCACGTACCCTCGTAGACCGAAAGCGGAAGCGTTAGGTTAACGCGGTTGACGTAGTCAAACGTCTTCGCGATCCAACCGATAAAGTACCGAGCGTACGACACCTCCGTGTTCAGCACACGTTCAGCTCGATGATGTCAATCGAACTCTTGATCCAGCAGAGGATCGAGGGAGAGTTATGTCAGCACGACAGCATTGGTGACGGTGATGGTGATGTGATCCGTGCAGGGCTTCGCCTAAGCACTACGACGCTATGACCGGAGGAGTAAACTATGGAGGGGGCACCGCACACGGGTAAGAGAACAATTGATGTGCTTTGGGGTGCCCCCTGCCCCCGTATATAAAGGAGAAGGGGAGGAGGCCGTCCACAAGGGGCGCGGCAAGGAGAGGGGAGCCTACTAGGACTTCACTCCTAGTAGGATTCGCCCCCCCTTTTTTCCCTTCTACCGGAGGGGGAAAAGGGAAGGAGACGGAGTAGGAGAAGGAAAGGGGGTGGCGCCCCCTTCCCTAGTCCAATTCGGCCTCCTCCCTTGTGGGGGGGCGCACCAGCCCCTTGTGGGCTGGTTAGCCTTCCTCCTATGGCCCATATCTTCCATCGGGGGGTTCCGATAACCCCTCCGGTACTCCGGTATGTACCCGATACACTCCAGAACCCTTCCGGTGTCCGAATACTACCTTCCAATATAACAATCTTTACCTCTCGACCATTTCAAGAATCCTGTAATGTCCGTGATCTCATCCAGGACTCCGAACAAACTTCGGTCACCAAAACACATAACTCATAAATACAAATCGTCATCGAACGTTAAGCGTACGAACCCTACGGGTTTGAGAACTATGTAGACATGACCGAGACACCTCTCCAGTCAATAACGAATAGCAGAACCTGGATGCTCATATTGGTTCCCACATATTCTACGAAGATCTTTATCGGTTAAACCGTTATGACAACATACGTTATTCCCTTTGTCATCGGTATGTTACTTGCCCGAGATTTGATCGTCGGTATCTCCATACCTAGTTAAATATCGTTACTGGCGAGTCTATTTAATCGTTCCGTAATGCATCATCCCGTAACTAACCCATTAGTCACATTGCTTGCAAGGCTTATTGTAATGTGTATTACCGAGAGGGCCCAAAGATACCTCTCCGATACTCAGAATGACAAATCCTAATCTCGATCTATGCCAACCCAACAAACACCTCCGGAGACACCTGTAGAGCATCTTTATAATCACCCAGTTACATTGTGACATTTAATAGCACACAAGGTGTTCCTCCGGTATTCGGGAGTTGCATAATCTCATAGTCAAAGCAATATGTATAAGTCATGAAGAAAGCAATAGCAATAAAACTTAACGATCATTATGCTAAGCTAATGGATGGGTCTTTTCCATCACATCATTCTCCTAATGATGTGATCCCGTTCATCAAATGACAACACATGTCCATGGTTAGGAAACTTAACCATCTTTGATTAACGAGCTAGGCTTGTAGAGGCTTTCTAGGGACACTATGTTTTGTCTATGTATCCACACATGTATCAAGTTTCCGGCTAATACAATTCTAGCATGAATAATAAACATTTATCATGATATAAGGAAATATAAATAACAACTTTATTATTGCCTCTAGGGCATATTTCCTTCACGGACCGCCTCTTTGATCTATAAATACCCCCAATATTCCGGAAACCCTAGGGGAGTCGACGAAAAACAATTCCAGCCGCCGCAAAGTTCCAGAAACACCAGATCCAATCTAGACACCATCATAGAGGGGTTCATCAGGTCCATTGGTGCCTCTCCGATGATGCATGAGTAGTCTTTTGTAGACCTCCAGGTCCGTAGTTAGTAGCTAGATGGCTTCCTCACTCTCGTTTGATTCTCAATACAATGGTCTCTTGTAGATCCGTATGATGTAATTCTTTCGCGGTGTGTTTGTTGAGATCCGATGAACTTTGAGTTTATGATCAGATCTATATCTTTTTATCCATGAAAGTTATTTGAGTCTTCTTTGATCTCTTATATGCATGGTTGATTATAGCCTCGTATTTCTTCTCGGATATTTGGGTTTTGTTTGTCCAACTTGATCTATTTATCTTGCAATGGGAAGAGGTGCTTTGTGATGGGTTCGACCTTACGGTGCTTGATCCCAGTGACAGAAGGGGAACCGACACGTATGTATCGTTGCTATTAAAGATAACAAGATGTGGTCGATTTCTATATAAATAGATCTTGTCTACATCATGTCATAGTTCTTATTGCATTACTCTGTTTCTCCATGAACTTAATACACTAGATGCATGCTGGATAGCGGTCGATGTGTGGAGTAATCGTAGTAGATGCAGGCAGGAGTCGGTCTACCAATCTTGGACATGATGCCTATATAATGATCATTGCCGGGATATCGTCATGATTATTTGAAGTTCTATCAATTGCCCAACAGTAATTCGTTTACCCACCGTTTGCTATTTTTCTCGAGAGAAGCCACTAGTGAAACCTACGGCCCCGGGGTCTCTTCTTTATTATATTCGCCTTTGCGATCTATTTTCCTTTGCTTTTATTTTCAGATCTATTAAACCAAAAATACAAAAATAACTGGTTGTACTTTGTTTTATTTGGCGTTCGATCTATCAACTTATTACAACACTCTCACGTCCGTTAGCCAATTTCTGGCGCCGTTACCCAAAAGGGATTGACAAACCCTTCAATACGTTGGGTTGCGAGTATTTTTTAATTGTGTGCAGGTGTTGTTTACGTAGTGTTGCTTGGTTCTCCTACTGGTTCGATAACCTTGGTCTCATCACTGAGGGAAATACCTACCGTTGTTGTGCTGCATCATCCCTTCCTCTTTGGGCAAATACCGATGTTGTTCTAGAAGATATCAATCGCACACATTAGGGTGCGACGGAGGTCGACTGGGAGTTGAGCACCGTTGTGGTGGATCTCCATCAGCCGCGCGCGGTCTATGGCCAGTACCACCAATACCGGAGCCCTATCGGGGTTGAGATGCCACCAGTGTGGTAGATTGACGTCGAACCATGACATTGGCACGCCATGGTCCTAGAAAATAGTGGATTCATGTCCACATACCTTACTTGAGCCTTTATCTCACCAAGATCATTGTTATGCCTCTCATGCTCTTTCTCAAAGTCATGACCATCATCATTCATCGGTGAACCACCCTGAAACTCGTATTGGGGATCCACATTGACATAATCAACTTGTTTGTTCACATGTTGAATATCTTTCATCTCGAATTCATTTGGTTAGCTAACATGCGGTCGGCTTATTGCATTGACGACTTGCACTTCAACTGTTTGGTCAACAAGTGGGCGCACACGTCTAACTGGGCTCATATCATCTAACGAGGTTTGGTCAAGTCAACATGAAAGAGAGGTTGACCTTACTGGGAAACACTTCGAGTGATTTGACTTTCAAGGACGCAACAACCTCCTTATATGCACCCCATTCCAAATTTGATTTGATAGGCATCATCGTCTTAATCTGACACTCATCTCTCGTTCCAACATCATATCTTCCTACTAGTTGAACTTGGTCACTTGGATCCATCCAATCTAATATATTATGTGTTTCTTCCACAACCTTATCGTAATTAGGACTCGCAACAAATCTCAACACTTCCTCACCCCCATCAGCAATCTCGATAAATTGCTATCTTCCATAGACGACAGTTAGCATGATCGTATTTGAACTCACGTAGAATACCGGTGTACTCAACCTCTGGGTAGTCGTCTGAGATTTTTGGAAGTGGAACCCGGTGACGAGTGTATGTTGGAAATATGCCCTAGAGGCAATAATAAAAGTATTATTATTATATTTCTTTGATCATGATAATTGTCTTTATTCATGCTATAACTGTATTATCCGGAAATCGTAATACACGTGTGAATACATAGACCATAATATGTCCCTAGTAAGCCTCTAGTTGACTAGCTCGTTGATCAAAAGATAGTCATGGTTTCCTGGCTATGGACATTGGATGTCATTGATAACGGGATCACATCATTAGGAGAATGATGTGATGGACAAGACCTAATCCTAAGCATAGCACAAGATCGTGTAGTTCGTTTGCTAGAGCTTTTCCAATGTCAAGTATCTTTTCCTTTGACCATGAGATCGTGTAACTCCCGGATACCGTAAGAGTGCTTTGGGTGTATCAAACGTCACAACGTAACTGGGTGACTATAAAGGTGCACTACAGGTATTTCCGAAAGTGTCTGTTGGGTTGACACGGATCGAGACTGGGATTTGTCACTCCGAATAACGGAGAGGTATCACTGGGCCCACTCGGTAATGCATCATCATTATGAGCTCAAGGTGACCAAGTGGTTGATCACGGGATCATGCATTACGGTACGAGTAAAGTGACTTGCCGGTAACGAGACTGAACAAGGTATTGGGATACCAACGATCGAGTCTCGGGCAAGTAACATACCGATTGACAAAGGGAATTGTATACGGGGTTGATTAAATCCTCGACATCGTGGTTCATCTGATGAGATCATCATGGAGCATGTGGGAGCCAACATGGGTATCCAGATCCCGCTGTTGGTTATTGATCGGAGAGTCGTCCCGGTCATGTCTGCATGTCTCCCGAACCCGTAGGGTCTACACACTTAAGGTTCGGTGACGCTAGGGTTATGAAGATATGTATATGCAGTAACCTGAATCTTGTTCGGAGTCCCGGATGAGATCCCGGATGTCACGAGGAGTTCCGGAATGGTCCGGAGGTAAAGAATTATATATAGGAAGTGCAGTATCGGCCATCGGGACAAGTTTCGGGGTTATCGGTATTGTACCGGGACCACCGGAAGGGTCCCGGAGGTCCACCGGGTGGGGCCACCTGTCCCGGGGGGCCACATGGGCTGTAGGAGGTGCGCCTTGGCCTGCATGGGCCAAGGGCACCAGCCCCAAAAGCCCATGCGCCTAGGTTTCCACAAAAGGGAAGAGTCCCAATGGTGGAAGGCACCTCTAGGTGCCTTGGGGGGAAGGGAAACCTCCCCTTTGGCCGCCGCACCTAGGAGATTGGATCTCCTAGGCTGGCGCACCCCCCCCTTGGCCCTCCTATATATAGTTGAGGAGAGGGAGGACTTCATACCTCAGCCTTTGGTGCTTCCCTCTCCCCCGTTACGTCTCTCTCTCGTAGTATAGGCGAAGCCCTGCTACTGTGACGCCCTGCATCCACCACCACGCCGTCGTGCTGCTGGATCTTCATCAACCTCTCCCCCCCTTGCTGGATCAAGAAAGGAGGAGACGTCATCCGTTCCGTACGTGTGTTGAACGCGGAGGTGCCGTCCGTTCGGCGCTTGGTCATCGGTGATTTGGATCACGTCGTGTTCGACTACATCATCCCCGTTCTTTGAACGCTTCCGCTCGCGATCTACAAAGGTATGTAGATGCATCCGATCACTCGTTGCTAGATGAACTCCTAGATGGATCTTGGTGAAACGAGTAGGAAATTTTTTGTTTTCTGCAACGTTCCCTAACAGTGTACACATTCACAAGTTCCCACTCGCAGTTGTACCAAATATAAACAACCCAATCACCATTTGCGCCTGCCCAAGCCTTGCCCTCAAGCGATGGCATCTTAACATCATACGTATCATTATCAAGCGGCATCAACTTACACAAGGCGATGCTTCCCTCGTCCATGCGCCAGTCAGCAGGGTCACAGCGAAGAAGATAAGGGAGATCAAACCACTCCTGGACCCTTGGGTTCCTTGTAATGATGTTATTAGTTGAGTCGAGAATGGCCTTGAACAAACCTGCCATGCTAGCCGAGGTGATGACGTCACACCGATCAATGAGTTCCTCCACGACGTCATCATTCAGATCGGGGCAAGAATAATGGGGTCATTTTCGCCCTGTTCCCTCCATGGAGAAGACGATCGAACAATGGCAGAAGGAAGGGTGAAGGCAAATGGAGGAGGGAGGAAGAGCTAGCGTGTGGCAGCAGTTCCAAATCGAGAGGGAAAGGTGAAGACTCGGTGGACGGTTGCCACGGTACACGCAGAGGCGCCTGGGGAGCGAACAGTTGCCACAGAGGTCACACACTGACGACAAGGGCCAAGTGAACCACATGCGTATATCGCACACACCTTGATCTGGCTGACCGTTTCTTTTGGGTTGCCTAATCACAAATCGTTCATCCGAGTGAACCATATGTTGTATATCACACACACCTTCATCTGGTTGCCCGTTTCTTTTGTGTTGCCTAATCACGAACAGTTCATCCGAGTGAACCGTATGTTGTGTATCGCACACGCCTTCATCTGGCTGCCCATTTCTTTTGTTCCTCCTCACCGCAAACAGTTAATTGAACTGAACTGTATGCCCTTCATCGCACACGCAACTAAAATCTGAACCGTGTTTGATGCATCCGTCATCACAAACGTTTTATACATTTTTGACAGTTTTCACACACCACCGTTTGCGATTATTGCATCGCACACAGTTTCTCGAAGGGTCTCTGATTGTAGTGTCGCGTTAGCAGCATCCTGCAGTAGTGTATACACAGTCTAGGACTATCGTAGACAAATCTTTCTTGATATAAATGAAACAAAGATGTAGGCACAAGACAAAAAAAGAGGAAGCTCTGTTCTTTTAGAAAATACATATGCAGAACTAATGAATGAGTTTAGATGCCTGCTAAGTAGATTACTCTGTATGCATATTCAGTACAGACCAAATTAAGGATTTAAATGCAGATCAATCATACATGTCCCAGCAAAATCAATTCATGTCATGCACTCCTATAAGCTACTCAATTGGAGTCTGGTTTGGAATAAAAATCAAGAGCTGGGTGCCTGCCAACAATAGTATCCTTCCCAACCCCAACGCCACAGTGGCATTATATACTACAGTTTGATATCACCTTAGCGGTTCCAATCTAATCCCAAGGCTAGGTCACCCACAAGAATCCAGCCTTGGATAAGACGACGGGGAGTATACAAAGATAGTATTTACGACTTGTTGCTTCTAGTACTAATCAATTCCTGAACCAGGTGATCTATTGCCAAGAAAAGTGCACACGCATACACAGGAGAAATCAAGAGATGAGGCAGACACAGACCTGAGCAAGGTGGATGGGGGCGGACGCAGACTTGTGCAAGGCGGATGTAAGCTTTCCCTGTCAAATCTGATGCGCCTTCAGCTAATCATGGAGGGCAACTTGGGCCAACTCGCTTGATTTATCTCTGCAACTTCGAAGGATTTCGTTGGGATGAGGAAAAATCGGAGGGGAAAGTGGAGGAGGAGGTCGGGGTGGAGAACGTTGATTTAGGGATTTGTTGCCGACGGACTTATCCATCCGGAGAGTTCCACGTAGAATTCTTCGCGCGTTCCGGCTTTTCCATCGAGGGCGAGCCGAATCGACTCTTCTCCAGGAGCGAGGGTTTTCTGGCTGAGTGAGGCTAGCTGCCCCCAAAAGCTAGGATATATTTGCGCTACCAAACGACAAGCCTAGCCTAGCAAGGCAAAACGGTTTTTGCCAAGGAATCAAACGCACCCGTAATGTCGGTCCGGGCCGCTTCATCCAACAATACCGCTGAATCAAAGTAAGACGTTGGTGGTAAGCAGTATGACTATTATTGCCCACAACTCTTTGTGTTCTACTCGTGCATATGATCTACGCATAGACCTGGCTCGGATGCCATTGTTGGGGAATGTAGCATGCAATTTCAAAAAAAATCCTACGATAACGCAAGGTCTATATAGGAGATGCATAGCAACGAGACGGGTAGAGTGTGTCCACGTACCCTCGTAGACCGAAAGTGGAAGCGTTAGGTTAACACGGTTGATGTAGTCGAACGTCTTCGCTATCCAACTGATAAACTACCGAACGTACGACACCTCCGTGTTCAGCACACGTTCAGCTCGATGACGTCCCTCGAACTATTGATCCAACAGAGGATCGAGGGAGAGTTCTGTCAGCACGACGACATTTGTGACGGTGATGGTGATGTGATCTGCGCAGGGCTTCGCCTAAGCACTACGACGCTATGATCGGAGGAGTAAACTGTGGAGGGGGGCACCGCACACGGGTAAGAGAACAATTGATGTGCTTTGGGGTGCCCCCTGCCCCCGTATATAAAGGAGGAGGGGAGGAGGCCGGCCACAAGGGGCGTGCCAAGGAGAGGGGAGTCGTACTAGGACTCTAGTCCTAGTAGGATTCGGCCCCCCTTTTTTTCTTCTACCGGAGGGGGGAAAAGGGAAGGAGAGGGAGTAGGAGAAGGAAAGGGGGTGGCGCCCCCTTCCCTAGTCCAATTTGGCCTCCTCCCTTGTGGGGGGCGCACCAGCCCCTTGTGGGGTGGTTAGCCTCCCTCCTATGGCCCATATGGCCCATATCTTCCACCAGGGGGTTCCGGTAACCCCTCCGGTACTCCGGTATGTACCCGATACACTCCGGAACCCTTCCGATGTCCGAATACTACCTTCCAATATACCAATCTTTACCTCTCGACCATTTCAAGAATCCTTGTCATGTCCGTGATCTCATCCGGGACTCCTAACAAACTTCGGTCACCAAAACACATAACTCATAAATACAAATCGTCATCGAACGTTAAGCGTGCGAACCCTACAGGTTCGAGAACTATGTAGACATGACCACGACACCTCTCCGGTCAATAACCAATAGCGGAACATGGATGCTCATATTGGTTCCCACATATTCTACGAAGATCTTTATCAGTCAAACCGTTATGACAACATACGTTATTCCCTTTGTCATCGGTATGTTACTTGCCCGAGATTTGATCGTCAGTATCTCCATACACTACAAGAAATATGTCAACTTATGACCTTCTGTCAGTGACCCTCGAAGAAATGGTCATAAATTTATGACAATTTTAGACCAATTGGTCAAAAGCTGTTCAGGGGGCTCCAAACCCTAAACCATTGCGACCATTTTGGTCAGAAAGGTCGTAATTTCCTTACACGAAATGGTCACAAAGCAAACAGTGCTAGTCCGCTGCCTTATTTCTAGTTGTTAATGACCAATATAGATGGTCATAGCCTTGTAGATTGTGGTGGGTTCTGATGACTAGGCGCCATCTCATCAGTTTTGCCTATGTGTCATGTCCATGTGGCAGTTTTTGCCTTAGGTTGTGAAGCAACCTATATTTCTATCATTCCCAAAATTTCCAAAAAAATCTCATAAATTATTTGGGGCATATATTCATCAAATATGTAAAAATCCTTCCTTGCCTAGTTCAAAACTAATTAAACAATATTCATTTTCCTATTCTGTTCACAACAACACTTTATGAAGGAAGTGCTATTTATATATTCTTGATTGCCCTCGGAATTTTTTGGCACTCTTTCCTATCCAAATCATTACCGCATGACAAAATTAAGCTCCATTTTCCTAGCAAATCTTCCTCGGCAAATTTCCAAAGTTTTTGTCCACCTAGAAGCATTGTGAAGGAAGTACCTTTTTATATCTCTAAATGACATGAAATTTATACAATTCCTTCATATGCCCAAATTATCACCCTCCTCCAAATTGCAGCTCAGTCAAATCATCTATGTGAGCCCAGGTTCAATTTATATTTTATGGCCAAATTGGCACGTTGCAAAGCAAGTGTTATATAAACTCCTCCTATTACCCTCAAACTTTTCGGGCACTCTTCCATACCCAAATCATTGCCACATGATAATATTTAGCTCAATTTTCCTAGTAAATCTTTCTCGGGAAATTTCCAAAGTTTCTACCTCGAGAGAAGCTTTGTGAAGTAAGTACTAGCTAGGCTTACCCAAATGATCTGAAAATTTACCAGCGCATGACCATACCTAAGTAACTTACCTACACCAATTTTGAGCTCATTTCATTCATCCAATCTCTCTCACTAGTTTTCCCAAGTTTCTGTCCATAGAAGAGCATTGTGAAGGAAGTACTACTTTGGCATGTCCAAATGGTATCAATTTTCTACAATGCTTTCCTATGCCCAAATAACCATCCTCCACAAAATTTCAACTCACTCCATTCATTATTTTGAGCCCAGCTTCAACATTCATATTTTTGTCCAGCGTGGTACTTTGCAAAGCAAGTACCACCTAGGATCCTCCTTTTGAGCTAAAAATTTGTGAAGACATTCTCCTTAGTAGATGATCATCCTCAGCCAAAACTCACGCCCATTGGCCATGGGCATTTCCCGTACCGCTAATCAAACACTTGGCTACTAATTCATGTTTGAGCATCGATCGGTCTCCTCGTGAGAATCTTATGTTGTAATTTTCTTCCTAGCACCAACCTGGGGAGTGCCCAACCCACTAGACATGCCTAGGCCGCCCAGAACACATGGCAACATTACGGTCACACGGTGACCACGCGACGGGCATGCGAGTTTACGCGCTCTAGAGTTGGGGCCCTCGGCCACCGCCAAAACCTCGACGTATCGCCACCAAACCATGTATTTATGATTAAATAGGTCCTTATGTAACTAGAAATGATTTTTGGAAAAAATAAATAGCAAACTATGAGGCAGCTGCAGTTCAAATTTGACCCGCTTCCAACTGAATCGGTGGAAATTTGTCTTTTTCACGAGAGGTGGATCAAAACATTTTACACCCAACCATTTTGTCAACTGTGCATTAAATATGGCCTAGTATTTTATAAAAATGATTAGGTCCAATTTTGCAACAATTATTTGGTAGTTCCTTCACAAAAAACCTCCTTTCGGGCACTCGAAAAATGGAAAATGGTTTTTTCGTCCAACGAAAATGAAAACTTCCTTAGGCAACATTGTTTGCCATTCCAATATGCACCCTTGTGCACAATATGAGATCATTTGAACAAACTATGCCATGAATGTGGCCATAAGATTGATCATTTGGCTTGAAAGCCATTGATCTCCACACGTGATAGCTCGTTTCTGAGAACACTTTTTTAAAATAATTGTCGTATTATAAGTTTGTTATTTTTCCCGGGAACTTGGCCACATATAATGACACAATGCGAAGGTTTCCCAATTTTTTGATTTTTTTTGAATTTTTTATGCCCGTTTCAAAATGCGGTCAAAATGGCGGGAATGACCGTTCCTAGCTAGTGGTTGAATCTTGGATTTTTTTTGGAATTTCTCTGATTAAATAGGTACTTATGTACCTAGAAATGATTTTTGTAAAAAATAAATAGCAAACTATGATGCAGCTGCAGTTCAAATTCGACCCGCTTCCTATTGAATCGGCGGAAATTTGTCTTTTTCACGAGAGGTGGATCAAAACTTTGTACACCCAACCATTTTGTAAATTGTGCATTAAATATGGCCTAGTATTTTAGAAAAATTATTTGGTCCAATTTTGCAACAATTATTTGGGAGGTCCTTCACAAAAAAACCTCCTTTTGGGCACTCAAAAAATGGAAAATGGTTTTTTCGTCCAAAGAAAATGAAAACTTCCTTAGGCAACATTGTTTGCCATTCTAATATGCACCCTTGTGCACAATATGAGATCATTTGAACAAACTATGCCATGAATGTGGCCATAAGATTGATCATTTGGCTTGAAAGCCATTGATCTCCACACGTGATAGCTTGTTTCTGGGAACACTTTTTTAAAACAATTGCCGTATTACAAGTTTGTTATTTTTCCTAGGAACTTGGCCACATATAATGACACAATGCGAAGGTTTCCCAATTTTTTTATTTTTTTTTGAATTTTTTATGCCCGTTTCAAAATGCGGTCAAAACGGCGGGAATGACCGTTCCTAGCTAGTGGTTGAATCTTGGAATTTTTTTGGTTTTTCTCTGATTAAATAGGTACTTATGTACCTAAAAATGATTTTTGTAAAAAATAAATAGCAAACTATGATGCAGCTGCAGTTCAAATTTGACCCGCTTCCTGCTGAATCGACGGAAATTTGTCTTTTTCACGAGAGGAGGATCAAAACTTTTTACACCCAACCATTTGGTCAATTGTGCATTAAATATGGCCTAATATTTTAGAAAAATGATTTGGTCCAATTTTGCAACAATTATTTGGGAGGTCCTTCACAAAAAAACCCCTTTTAGGCACTCGAAAAATTGAAAATGGTTTTTCCGTCCAAGGAAAATGAAAACTTCCTTAGGCAATATTGTTTGTCATTCCAATATGCACCCTTGTGCACAATATGAGATCATTTGAACAAACTATGCCATGAATGTGGCCATAAGACTGATCATTTGGCTTGAAAGCCATTGATCTCCACACATGATAGTTCGTTTCTGAGAACACTTTTTTTAAAATAATTACCGTATTACAAGTTTGTTATTTTTCCTAGGAACTTGGCCACATATAATGACACAATGCGAAGGTTTCCCAATTTTTTGATTTTTTTTGAATTTTTTATGCCCGTTTCAAAATGCGGTCAAAACGGCGGGAATGACCGTTCCTAGCTAGGGGCTAGTGGTTGAATCTTGGAATTTTTTTGGTGTTTCTCTGATTAAATAGATACTTATGTACCTAGAAATGAGTTTTCTAAAAAATAAAGAGGAAACTATAAGGCAACTACAGTTCAAATTTGACCCGCTTCCAGCTGAATCGGCAAAAATTTGTCTTTTTCACGAGAGGAGGATCAAAACTCTTTACACCCAACCATTTGGTCAATTGTGCATTAAATATGGCATAGCATTTTAGAAAAATGATTTGGTCCAATTTCGCAACAATTATTTGGTAGGTTCTTCACAAAAAAAAACCCCTTTTGGACACTCGAAAAATGAAAAATGGGCACTTGAAAAACCTCCTCAATTATTGACGAGAGGTGGATAGACAGCTATTGAGACACAAGCATTTGGTCAATTGTACCTAAAATATGATCTAATATTATTGAAAAATAGAGTGGTGCCATTTTGCAACAAATATTGGTAGGTGCTTCAAAAAATATATACCATTTTCGACACTCCAAAGGTTGAAAATGTTTTTTTTGCAAATAAAACTCATTTTTGAGATCAATTTTTAAAGATATTTGTATTATTCCAGGTTTGTTATTTTTCTGAAAAACAAGTCTCACTTGTGACACGATGCTATTGTTCTTATTTTTTTTCTAATTCTATGATGTTATAAAATAGGTGACATGATTTAGCATATTATTTAATTGATTACGACCAATTTAGATGGTTATAAAATCATCAAAGTGTGTACTACACTGTGATTGGTGGAACCGTTTGTGGCACGGATCGATGAGATGGCAGACATCCTACCATCCATTGCTAGCAATCCAACGTCCATCCATCTGTCCATGCAAAGAAAGGAAAAAACCCACCGCACCAAACCCTACCTCTCTCTCACCTCTCGTCCCTTCCTTCCGCCCGCCGCCTCCCTCTCTCTGTCCCTGATCCAGATCGGCCTCTCCCCCACCCCTCGCGCCACGCCCTCCTTCCCTCGCGCTGGCACCGGCGGTGCCCTCCTTCCTTTCTATCACCGGCGGTGCCCTCCTTCCTTTCTGTCACCGGCGGCGCCCTCCTTCCCTCGCGCTGCACCCGAACCTCGCTCCCGCTCCCAGCTCTTCTTCCTCCTCCGCTGCAGCTAGGGTTTCGTCTCCCCGATCCCCAATCCCCGAAGCTCGGATCCAACAGCAGCATCAGCGATGGCGGCCGCGGGAGATCCTCTCCAAGGTCAAGCATGTCCAGGCCAAGCCTGTCGGTCGCCCTCGCGGGTGACTGCCTCCGCGGTGACGATGGCGGCCTCGTCGTCCCCAGAGGCCACGACGCCCCTCAAGGCCGACCTCCGCCACGTGAGTGATCCGTCGATCTCGTCCCTCCAACAGTTCGGTTCTCGCCGCTTCGATTTCTTTCGATTCCACAAGATATTGTGTACCACTTTAGTACATGCGTGCGTGTGAGCTGACTCTTCTTCTGCGTGGTTCGTAGGTGTTCCGGATGCACGCACGAGTTCGACCTGCACAAGCCACCGGTGCTGCAGGAGGTGGCGGATTTCTTCAGTGGCCACGGAATCGAGGACTTCACCTTCAGCAGGGGCAGGATGAAGGTGACCCATCTGAGTTACCTTAAGCCTGTGTATCATCTATATGAAATAATATGTCTATTAGTCACCAATAATAGGTCTATTAGTCACCAATCAAGGTGACTAATGTGCCACTGCTGACACACCACACATTCCAGTAAAATTGCACACAGATTTATCACCATAAAGGTATCCATCTCTGTGTCGACTAACATTCTTATTGGCACTATGTTGCAACTTTTTTCATATTGGCAAGCAGTAGCATTAGAAGGTCATCTTCATGACACGGTATTGTTGTTTGCTGAGTGAGTATTTGTGGACGGAGTACACTAATTTTTTTCCGGAACTGTTAGTCAGTAGCTTAGCATCACTGTAGAATATGTTAAGTAACAGTGAGTGAACAAATGCATTGCAGAGATAGCTCGTAGTCGAGACCTATCCTTCCTTTAATTATTTTTTGGGAATACGCACGAGTGTGCGTATCATGCATTAGAGAAGGAGCCTTCCTTTAATTCTTGAACACTAACATCTTACTCTATTCTATCTGTTATGCAGGTACGGCTCATGCAATGTTCACTTGCTTCGCCGTCAGTTGTCAAGGGTTGCTCATATCTGACAGCCCCGTAAATATTGTTAACGCCCATGTGGGCGCTCTCTTGTCTGGGATCTCTATGTGGAACTGATTTAAACACTGGTGTGTGATATGACTAGTTATTCCGAATCGGAGTGTGATATTGATATTATGAGTCAGTAATAATATATGGGCTTGAGAACATCCTTTTGTTGCTGCATTTGAATTTTTTTTCCTTCTGCATCTGCTTGTCTAGCCTGGGGTATATTTTTGTGCAACGCCGGTGCGACCATGTTGTCTCAGTTCCTTGTGGTATGCCATGTTTGCTGAGCTATCATTCGGCGTCATGTTAAGGGTTGTTGACAACTTATGCTTCCATAAGCTGAGGCACGCTTGCTGGATATCTGGTTTCTTTTTTGTCATACCAATGTGGCTTTATGAGCCAATAAGGTGCACTTGGTTACAGCTTGTGCTGCTGTAAGAACATGAATGTGCTTAGGTTGGATCTATTTTTTTGCGGGGTTGGATCTATTTGTTTTACCTGAGCTCGGGCAGTGGGCATACTTGTGCGATGATGGTCATGTGTATATGCGAAATAATAGGTCTATTAGTTACATTTATGGTGACCCATCTGTATGAAATAATAGGTCTATTAGTCACCAATACTTGAGTTAAGCTAACTCTTTACCTGCTATGCTATAGTAGGCCTTGTTCATATTTATTAGTGAAGTTTGCTTGTCCACAGTGATCCATATACATGCCATTTGTGTTTAACGTTCTCTGAAATGAAATAATAAGATTCACACTCCATGGACCAGGACGACCACCGGGACCTCCACGGCGATGATGAAGCCTGCACATGGTCGAGCTCGATGGAACAACAGTGCCTCGGTGTGGTGCAGTTGGGCCACTCCAGTGCATCGGGAACTCTACATGCTGCTGTCCTTTGTCTCATCATCTTAACTACTACAGTAGTAGGAGTATTTTATATGATGTTCATTTCTTGGCCACCCAGCATGTTTGCTAATCATCCATCTGCCTCATGTTATATGATCCCTACCTAGTAACTTCATTGTATGCAGACTTGTGGTGTTGGTTCAGTTTAGTCAAATTAATATATATACTGCTATGCTACTACTACTACTGTTGTTGTCTGCATTTAATCCTGATTAGTAGCTTCATCAATAAGTGGCAAACAAAACAATGTTGATTTTCATCTTATCTCCATGACAACCAATGGAGTTGAATTGCAGCATGCATGTCAAAGTTGGGTTCAATTCTTGGGCAATATATGGTAGTTTCCACTCTTCATGCCCAAGATTAGTATGCTGCAGCTCTCCCTCCTCACTCCGTACATCCAGGTACTAGTTACCCAACGAGCAGCCCTGCACCTCGCTGGATCTCGCCCAAACCCCGCTCATCTTGCTGCTTGTGGCAGGGAATACTCTCTGTTGAGTATTTTGAGGAATGAATATCTGTTAAGTATGGAGTTAGGATTATCTAATAATTTTTTTGCTATATATATATATATAACTGAGATTGCTAGCATCATTTACACAAGATACACCCTTTGAATTGAATTGATTGGTTCAGTTTCGTATATTCTTCACCCAGCCTTCTATCATGCTTGTAACTAGTGCTCTGCTCATGTTGTTAGACAGGATTTTCACTTCCTGCCATGCCAGCCTTCTATCATGCTTACAAGATTTTTCTTTGCACGGCAGTAGCACCAGTACCTTGCTACTGTTGGGAACGGAAGGGAGCTGTTCCATGCACTGAATCTGGGGAGAAAATCACCTTCGGCATGTACACCATCACCTTGGGCATGCTTGTGGCGCTACTGCTCGGCCTCAACATGTCCTGGAGTGCCATTAGCGTCGCCCTCACGCTCATATTCCTCGACTTCAAGGACGCTCGCCCCTGCCTCGAGAAGGTAATTGTCTGTCCATCCGTCTGTAGTTAAATAAGTTGTGCCCCATTGATGTCCTACTACTGTTAATTGTTACTACCATGGTGCTGATGCTGTTCAGAATATGATATGTGCCTTAATTCTAAGTTCTGATCTCTCTTAAGAGACACTTCTAGCTTTTCTGACTCAAAGTTGTTAACTTGGTACTGCATGAGTTTTACTACTGCTAACACAGAGAGTATTTACTACTGCCAACACAGAGATTTTGTATGCATGCTACCTGATGAGTGCTTTCTTTGTAATATTTCACCTTTATATGCATAGGTTTATTCGGTTTGAATATTGCATGACATGAAATAGATATTTACAGTGTTTTTCTCAACATGTTTTCACTGTCACTTGATATATACTTGCTTGTACTTGAAGCTGTGGGTTAATGTTGGTGGTTTTGTTCTACTTGGATGCATTGGTACCCATCATCGAGCGAACGGATGCAACAGCGGCAAGAAGCTCATGGATGTGTGCATCTAAAGCACACCATGGACACCATCCACTTCCTCATCAATGCTAACTCAATCCAGATCATCGTCGACACTATCATCCACAGGTATCTTCCTTGGTTCCCTTTATTCTCTCCTGCCTTTGTGATGTTAGTATGCGTGTGCTGACGAGTATTGTTAGATCTTGCCAGTTGAATGTATGGTCGTGATAGTAGAATGGTATTTTGTTTCAGGCGCAATGTGTTGTAGGGCAGTTTTTTGCACAACCTGCATATGTGCCATGCATATTCATATTGTGTCTCTGTTTCTTATATGAACTACTATCTCATTTTAACTAGCTCGACAACAAAAAGCATGGTACTAGCTGAATTTGTGTTATCATTCTAAATACATGTCCTTTTCTTGAATGGTCTATTCATAATATATTTGCCCCAGTTTTTCTCATTCTTCTCTGATTCATGTAACAGGATGACAGATGAAGCCATGTTGCTGTTTTGTTTGGTCTCAGCCCTGACTATCGCCGTCGAGCGAGTCCGGCGTTTTGTTCATCTGACTATGGTTCCAGCCCTGACTATCGAAGTTTTTGTCCTGTTGAAGTTGCATAGAAATATGAGAGAGTCCAGCGAGTCCAGGAGCTTGTGAAGTAGTACTATATTACACTTGTAGAGCTTGTAAAGTATTGTATTATACATGGCCGTTTGTAATGGCACGGATAGAGCTTGTATTATGTGATCTGGTTGCTCTTGTTTAAGTATTGTGTGTGTTTTTGTCTCCGCCAATCTAAATACTGCTTGAAATATGAAGAATATGAGTCTGATAGATGGGACCCACTTACCTGACAAATGGAAACCTGTTACCAGAACCTAACAATTGGGACACATCTGACTAGTGGACCCACTTATCTGACTAGTGGACCCTTCTTTTGGGAAAAAAAAGAAAAACTAAATTCGTTTAGACAAAAAGGCCACAACCCAACAATAAAAAAGGCTGCAATGTTGGGCTTGGCCCATGAAGCTGATCAAAAATTGATAGAAAAAATACATTAAAAAGGCCAAATTGTTGGGCTAGGCCCATGTAGAAAATCGAATTGGACCGGGCTGAATCTTGTGGCCTGGGGAGGTTGCTAGTGACCAAAACGCCACAGTAGACGTATTTTGGTCATAAACGTCTTCGACCATTCCAGAAGAAAGGTCGCTATAGTCAGTTTATGACGGCCAGCTTTTGACCTTATGTTTTTGGTCACAAAAAGGTCACAAATGGAAATTTGTGACCATTCAGTGACCAATAGTGGTGGTCACAAGTTGACATATTTCTTGTAGTGATACCTAGTTAAATATTGTTACTCGCAAGTCTCTTTAATCGTTCGTAATGCATCATCCCGTAACTAACCATTAGTCACATTGCTTGCAAGGCTTATTGTGACGTGTATTACCGAGAGGGCCCAGAGATACCTCTCCGATACTCAGAGTGACAAATCCTAATCTCGATCTATGCCAACCCAACAAACACCTTCAGAGACACCTGTAGAGCATCTTTATAATCACCTAGTTACGTTGTGATGTTTGATAGCACACAAGGTGTTCCTCCGGTATTCGGGAGTTGCATAATCTCATAGTCAAAGCAATATGTATAAGTCATGAAGAAAGCATTAGCAATAAGACTTAACGATCATTATGCTAAGCTAATGGATGGGTCTTGTCCATCACATCATTCTCCTAATGATGTGATCTCGTTCATCAAATGACAACACATGTCCATGGTTAGGAAACCTAACCATCTTTGATTAACGAGCTAGTCTAGTAGAGGCTTTCTAGGGACACTATGTTTTGTCTATGTATCCACACATGTATCAAGTTTCCGGTTAATACAATTCTAGCATGAATAATAAACATTTATCATGATATAAGGAAATATAAATAACAACTTTATTATTGCCTCTAGGGCATATTTCCTTCACGGACCGCCTCTTTGCTCTATAAATACCCCAATATTCCAGAAACCCTAGGGGAGTCGACGAAAAACAATTCTAGCTACTGCAAAGTTCCGGAAACACCAGATCCAATCTAGACACCATCACGGAGGGGTTCATCAGGTCCATTGGTGCCTCTCTGATGATGCGTGAGTAGTCTTTTGTAGACCTCCGGGTCTGTAGTTAGTAGCTAGATGGCTTCCTCACTCTCGTTTGATTCTCAATACAATGGTCTCTTGGAGATCCGTATGATGTAATTCTTTCGCGGTGTGTTTGGTGGGATCCGATGAACTTTTATTTTATGCTCAGATCTATCTCTTTTTATCCATGGAAGTTATTTGAGTCTTCTTTGATCTCTTATATGCATGATTGATTATAGCTCGTATTTTGTATCCAATATTTGGGTTTTGTTTGGCCAACGTGATCTATTTATCTTGCAATGGGAAGAGGTGCTTTGTGATGGGTTCAGTCTTACGGTGCTTGATGCCAGTGACAGAAGGGGAACCGGCACGTATGTATCGTTGCTATTAAGGATAACAAAATGTGGTCTATTTGTACATAAATAGATATTGTCTACATCATGTGATAGTTCTTATTGCATTAATCTGTTTCTCCACGAACTTAATACACTAGATGCATGCTGGATAGCGGTCGATGTGTGGAGTAATAGTAGTAGATGCAGGCAGGAGTCGGTCTACCAATCTTGGACGTGATGCCTATATAATGATCATTGTTGGGATATCGTCATGATTATTTGAAGTTCTATCAATTTCCCAATAGTAATTAGTTTACCCACCGTTTGCTATTTTTCTCGAGAGAAGCCACTAGTGAAACCTATGACCCTCGGGTCTCTTCTTTATTATATTTGCCTTTGCGATCTATTTTTCTTTACTTTTATTTTCAGATCTATTAAACCAAAAATACCTTGCTGCACTTTATTTTATTTGGTGTTTGATCTATCAACTTATTACAACTCTCTCACATCCGTTTGCCAATTTCTGGTGCTGTTACCCGAAAGGGATTAACAACCCCTTTAATACGCCGGCTTGCGAGTATTTGTTATTTGTGTGCAGGTGTTGTTTACGTGGTGTTGCTTGGTTCTCCTACTGGTTCAATAACCTTGGTCTCATCACTGAGGGAAATACCTACCGTTGTTGTGTTGCATCATCCCTTCCTCTTTGGGCAAATACCGACGTTGTTCTAGAAGACATCAATCGCACGCATTAGGGTGCGGCGGAGGTCGACCGCGAGTTGAGCACCGTGGTGGTGGATCTCCATCAGCCGCGCGCGGTCTGTGGCCTGTACCACCGATACCGGAGCCCTATCGGGGTTGAGATGCCACCCGTGTGGTAGATTGACGTCGAACCATGACATTGGCACGCCATGGTCCCAGAAAATAGTGGATTCATGTCCTCATGCCTTACTTGAGCCTTTATGTCACCAAGATCATTGTTACGCTTCTCATGCTCTTGCTCAAAGTCATGACCATCATCATACATCGGTGAACCACCCTCAAACTCATATTGGGGATCCACATTGACATAATCAACTTGTTTGTTCACATGTTGAATATCTTTCATCTCGAATTCATTTGGTTAGCTAACATGAGGTCAGCTTATTGCATTGGCGACTTGCACTTCAACTGTTTGGTCAACATGTGGGCGCACACGTCTAACTGGGCTCATATCATCTAACAGGGTTTGGTCAAGTCAACATCAAAGAGAGGTTGACCTTACTGGGAAACACTTCGAGTGATTTGACTTTCAAGGACGCAACAACCTCCTTATATGCACCCATTCCAAATTTGATTTGATAGGCATCATCGTCTTGATCCGACACTCGTCTCCCGTTCCAACATCATATCTTCCTACTAGTTGAGCTTGGTCACTTGGATCCATCCAATCTAATATATTCTATGTTTCTTCCACAACCTTATCGTAACTAGGACTCGTAACAAATCTCAACACTTCCTCACCCCTATCAGCAAGCTCGACATTCATAAATGCCTCCTTGTCAACATAATGAACATTCACAATCCTCTCCATCTAAAAAACAATGGAGCAATGACAAATGTACCATATGGCATCAAAATAAAGTTAGAATAATTTCTAATCCTAAGATTAACCCGAACGCAACCCTAAGCCCATCCACATCATAAATCACCACTATTTGACCAACCCTAAGCCCATATTCATTACTAAACATCACAAACTTCATATTATTTGAGGGAGAACCTTCATAACTAGGGTTAGGAGCACATCCATTCAAATACACAAACCCAACCAATCAAAACTTGAGAGATGAAGGAGGATACCTCAAGGGAAGGAAAAAAACACCGGATCCATGAACAAATGCCACCGATCTGGAAGGATTTAAAGGAGGATTGAGTGAAGGAGATAATGGGGAAGAGGGCTTGAACTCGGGATGGCCAGTGAGAAGGAGGAAGGAGAGGGGGGTGAGTGGTCAGTGGGGGCCTCACCAAGACCCCGCGACCACTTACCTATTCAGGCAAAAACGCCACGGTCCTTGGCGTGTGTGAAACGCCCGATGGTTTGGCGTTTCTAGCCACCACGTAAGCAGACGCCTCCACATTAGCCTGAAGGTGGGCCAGGCTAGAAACGCCACGAGCCATGACATGTCTAAAAAGAATTAAATCGTGAAATAATTTCTAAGAGAGGTCATTTTTGGTACTAAAGATCTATGAGCCTATTTGGTTCCAATAAGTCACCTGACTTATAAGTCAGATGACTTAAAATCAGTGACTTATAAGTCACGCCTATTTGATTGTCATCTAACTTATAAGTCACCTGACCACACCTTTCCACCTTGTTTTTTAATGTAAAGATGACGGGACCCACGTAAAAGGGGGTGACTTGTAAATTTTAAGTTGGGGTGGAGCGACTTATGACTTATAAGTTAGGGTGACTTAAAAGTTGAGTCCGTTTGGCAAAATAAGTCATTTTTTATATTTTTCGACTTATAAGTTGGTAACTTATTTGAAATCAAACAGGGCCTATATAAGGTCATAAGAGTGATTTTGGCCTAAAATCTTGCCACGACCTCATTTCTACCGCTCCACCTCACCACGAACGGTGTTCCCAATTTTTTATTCTTCCCGCTCAAACAACCGCCTCGATCCATTTCCCGTTCCTCCTCCGAAGCCGTCCCCCAACCCACGCCGACGCGGCGCCATCGTCCATCCATGGCCGCCGCCGCGTCCTACTTCTCCGGCACGGCGCTGATGCCGTCGCAGCGCGCGGGGGCGCCCGACTACTCCGCCGCCGGTGCGGCCACCCCTTCCCCCTCCAAGGTTCGTCCCGCGACCCTCTCGTGGTACTAGCCCTTCCGCGCGCCGTCTCCGCCTCCCCCTAGCATTAACTCCGTCCATCCGCGTGTCCTACGCAGGCGCGCAACCCCCGCTACTCCGGCTGCGTCCCCGCCACCGTCCTCCACATCTCCCGCTCCCTCGCCGCCGCCGCGGCGAACCACGGCGGTGGCGGTGGCGACCCCGTCTTCTCCATCGACGGCGTCGAGACCAGCAACGTGATTCCCCTTCGCGCCCTCAGAACGTCTCCTGGGACTTCATATCTGCTTGGCTTCGCCTAATTTTGTGTTCGTCTGGAAACCCCCAAACTCGTGCGCGCAGGTTAGGGTTTTGGGGAGGGTTGTGAGCATGTCGAGCAGGGAGACCGACGTGTCGTTCACGCTCGACGACGGCACCGGGAAGATCGATCTCGTGCGGTGGTGAGTTGCGATTTCTTTTACCCTTCATGTTTCAACTTTCAACTAGATCCGGTACTGCTGATGTGGTGCGGTGTGGTTGACGATTTTCTGGTATTGTAGGATCAATGACGAGACAGATGCTCGAGAAGCGGCTTTCATCCAGTATGTGATGTGTGATACGCTCTGATATGTGTTCAATTTTAGCTTGTTGGAAGTGTTCTGATATCCTAGTATGTTTGTCCGGCTTGTGTTTATGAAGGCATGGAGTGTACGTCAGGGTTCATGTGAACATCATGGGGTTTCAAGCTCAGAAGCATGGATTTGCTCGATCTATCCGGTAAGGGAGCTGGATTCCTTTAGTGTTGCTGTGCTGTGCTGGTACTCATCTATTTGTTGTACTAGAAAAGCTTTTGGTTGCTTCAGTTTTCTTATCTGAGCCATCTGACTGTTACTGATCTGGTTTGCAAAGTATTAAAATTAAAATCTGCAGCTGGTTTGTTTTCACAGTGCGATTCACTGGAACTTAACCTTTGTTTGGTTGTTCAAAATTGTGCTCTTGTTGTCTTCATTATTTGTCCACCTCCACACCAAGTTTTGTTTTGTTCTAAGATATTGACTGTTTCAAAGTTTATCTGTGGATGATATACTTAAATGCAGTTCTTGCAGAGGTTTTGTGACTATAGCATTTGAATGGAACAATGTCTTGTTTGTAATGTATTTATGGTTATTGTGAGTGCTGTGCCAATTAAACATCCTTTGAGGGGAAATGTGTGAGATACCGAGGATAAAGGTTTACATCCTGTGCTTTACTTGTCTATGTATTAGTGCACATGTTGCTCTCTTTTAAAATCTTGATTGAAGATTTTCAATTCTCAGAATAGTTATCTCTGTGTCAGTTTGTTCTAACTAGGTCTCTTGTACATAACTTCATGGATGACTTTGTTTGAAAGTATCATTGTTAAGTTACCGTTGTTTGTGGAAGATAACACTAATTTTACCTTTGGTTCTCTATTTCGTAATTTCAGCTGTGCTTTGGCTAACATGTCCATGGAAAGTGAATCTCAATACTAAGGTTCACCAGTCATGTTATGTTATGGTTACTGAATGATGCATACTGTCAGTAATGTTGTTCTGATTATGTATCCAGTGGTTCTTGTGCGTCTTCTCCCTCTGAGATATTCCTTTTATAAAATCTGAAGTGTACTGCAATCTGAACTACTGGACATATCACACAAGCTGGAAACTGAACTAGTCGATACTTGATACCTGCTTTGCTGTCTGTCCTATATTTCCACTTTCCATGGTTAAAACCCCATGAAGTAACTGTTCTGTGGACAGCTCATGATTGTAATTTTTGTTTATGAATATCTGAGGAAATTATATCTTGTTAATTTTCTGTTCTGGGAGATCTTATGTTTCCACCGGTTATTGTTTACTAACACTTCTTACTTTATTCTAACTCTAATTCTATTAACCTTCTTATATTTCCAGCCCAGTTACCAATTTCAATGAAGTGGTGCTGCATTTCATCGAATGCATGCACGTGCACATGGAAAATACTCAGACGAAGGTACAGAAAGCAAATATTATATTTCAGTCAGTGTTCTAGTATTAATTTGGTATGAGAGACACCATTAATGATCATTCTGTTTCCGTTTTAAAGATGCAAGGGCAACTCCCTCCAGCAGTTCAAACAAACGCTTATACTCATGTGCCTTATTCTGGTGGAATGAGAGAACAGCAAGTCCATTTTACTCCTCAAGTAAACCAACGGCAACTCCCACCTGCAGTTCGAACAAATGCGTCTACTTATGGGCCTTTTACTGGTGGTGCGAGAGAACATCAAGTTCATTTTACTCCTCAAGTAAATCATGGACAATTTCCTCCTCCCAGAGTTCAAACTAATACATCTACTCATGGTCCTTTCTCCGGCGGAGTGAGAGACCATCAAGTTCAGCTTGCTCCTCGACCTCAAATAAACCAAGTACGGAATTTTATGACAATTCAGTTTCATGAATTCCTTGGTAATGGGAAAGCGTACTTGTCTATACTTTTGTTGGTATATTTGATATTAATTTTATTATCGTGAGCTGCCGATTATATACTTGAGATAGCCAATTATCTGGTCTCTTCTGTAGCCTCTTTCTTTAGCGCCTTCTGTTTTATGTACCAGCTTATATCCCTAACTTGCCTTGTCTGTAAGCCTCTTAACTGACTGTGAGATATTTTCTTGCG
The DNA here is from genome assembly GCF_003073215.2 of Triticum urartu. Taxonomy (NCBI): domain Eukaryota; kingdom Viridiplantae; phylum Streptophyta; class Magnoliopsida; order Poales; family Poaceae; genus Triticum; species Triticum urartu. Next base: position 616,136,086 of record NC_053028.1, read on the forward strand.
TAGTTTGCAGCTTACTCAGGCACTGGTGGACAACAGTATGATCTGCAAAGAATGGTTTTGGAAGTTCTGCAAGCACCTGATATCCTGTAAGTTTAGTTTCTCTGCCAGAAGTGGTAAAAGGTTGCATATCATTATGGAACTCTTAGCTTCTGTTGTAATGGTTTGCTTAGTTAGGTGTACGTATGTTCACATTTTCCAAATTCTAATCCTGACCAAAGGTTATAAGCTGGTTCCAGCCTTTCCTTTGTCACATTGTCAGTTTATTTTGTATATTTGTAGGTCTGGTGTCTAGAATTGACCTTTTCATGGTAACGGGGAATGATCAGAAAGAGTAAAAAGGCTTGTTATATTTTTTCCATTGCCTTTTAAGTCCAAGTTGTGCTGCTTCTGCTTGAGTAAAGAAAACTTGATTGGTCTGTTAAAGCGGTGCCAAGTTGTGCTACAGTAGACTAACGGTATTGATAACACAAATATATCATGGAATGGTTCAAAACTCCTAATCATGCATAGAAAAACAAGAGTGCTTACTACTCCTAGTTTTCTGTACAAGCGAATCATTTTTTTTAACGTTCATTATTACTATGTACTCCCTCCGTCCCAAAATAAGTGTCTCAACTTTGTACTAGCTCTAGTACAAATTTATACTAAGCTCAAGACACTTATTTTGGGACGGAGGGAGTATTGCGCTCCTTAAAGAAAATTGTAGCCAGGTTATCGAGACGCACAATGGGTCTACCGATTGCATGATCCCTTTGTTTGAAGTGTTTCAATAAATAATTCAAGTGACAGGTTGAGCTGTGGCTGGATACTTCAGTGGTTTTGTTGTTTGAGGCATTCTGACACTTAATGGATCCCCGTGTAACTTTTCATGGCAATGAGTTCCACTTACACATTGCAGCATTGGGCATCCTTACCGCAATGTAGTATGCATCTGATGTCTTGCCTAAAAATCAGGAGCTCTTTTCTAATAATAGACCTGAAGCTGCCTCAACAACCAGGCTGATCCAGATCAGTATTGAATTGAAGAAAGTTTATTTAGGAGATATGTACTGACTGTTGCTTCCCGCAGACCCCTTGAAAATGGCGTACATGTTGATGAAGTGGCTAGAAGAACTGGAGCGCCAAAAACAAACATCATGTACTACCTCTAACTTTTTGTTTTTTCCAATTGCTGCTTGCATGATCTGAGTTTGACCTGTTTACAATTTTGCTGTACAGGGAGGTTATCAACTTACTTGCTGATACAGGGTTCGTCTGTTGGACCATTGATGACTATCATGTCAAGTCTGTGTGTAATGGTTGACCAACACAGTAATCTTCAGAACTAATCTAGTGAATGTGAGATCAGTTTGGCTATAGTTACTACTAATGATCTACGTGGAACACGATGTAAGTGCACTGTTGCAAACGTTCAGTGGTTTGACTCAGTCTTCCATTTGACAGTCGAGTAGGTGATACCAGTACCACCCCTTATATTGCTAAATACTCACGTTAGTACGTTGCTGTTTTACTGGGATATACTATGCAGTATGTTCATGCTTGTGTGCTTGCGTTATGTTACGTTACAACACTTTTCTAGTTTTTCCTGCTTATGTGACTGATCTTATCCTTCTGTTTACCTCTTCTTTAGCCTCTGCTGTTTCCAACTGATTTTATCCTTCTGTTTACCTCTTCTTTAGCCTCTGCTGTTTCCATGAGCATAGATTATATATGAGTACACTTCTGTTCGATCCCATAAACTTTTGCCTGGTAGTTTGCAGTTGAACTTGCTCCTCAAATGTACTATTCTGTCTTGTCCGATTCATTGCACCATGGAGATAAGAAACAACAGGGACTAAAAATAGGGGTTCGGTCTGACAATTAACACGCCAATTTGTCAGGTCAACCACTATTGGTTTTACTGGTTAGGGTCCTGAGTTCGATGCATTGTCTTCTAGTTTAGCTTATCGTTTCTTTTAGGTTGTCTTCCCAAAAGAAGTCTTATCTGCTTTGACCAATAATTGTGTACAAGAGCTCCTTCAGTTTGCCTACCCGATGTGCATTTCTCAGATGGTGTCTGCTGATCGTAGGCGTACACGTGCTATCCAAAAGCTAGTGTGTCAATAATTCTTAATCCTCCTATCCAACTAACACCAGTTTGCTAGTGCATGGATTAGTGTCCGAACCCTCTACGTGTTATCTTAACCCATCTGTAGTATACTTTTTCTGGAGGTCACCTATAATATTTCTTCATAGATTGAATATAGAGTATAGATGGAACAAGTCAATTACCTGGGTTAGGTATTCTGTGCTTCATGCTCTGCTATGTTTTGATGTTTGTTGGGTCCATAAGGTCTTGTTCTCCTGTCATTTCTTTCCTGTTTTATTATCAAAGGCAAATCGTTTCCTCCATTTTCTCGTCAGATGTTGATGTGCAGCTGTACATGCCTTCTTGCTCGACATGCTAAACCCCATTAAGTAGGCGAAAAATAGAACATGGCAGGTTTTAATCTTAAATTCAGTGAGTTGTATTTTATGCATTACTCTCGTTTGTCACATATTTGCTGAATTAATAAATATAGGACCAGCAACTAACTGGGCATGCTTATCTGGATTTTTGCTGATGATAGACAAAGACAATACTGGTCTATATTTTAATGGGATCCCTATTTTAATTCACGCCGGGAACATCTATAAATTCGCCTTAATGGCCTGCATTATCAACGTGTGGTCCTTGCAGTCAGTGTCTACCTTTCTGGAATCTGGCATTGTCAAACTACTTGCACTTCAGGAGAATGGAACGATACATCAAAAATAAAGAGTTGCGCATTTGATCATCTGTTAGCTCATTTCATTATGAGATGTCGGCACGCAAAATTAGGTAAATGAAAAGTATTTTCCTTGGCACGAAACGCTAAATTGCCCAGCAATTTCATCTACATTTACGCAAAGCATATGTCGCATTCTTTCGTTCTCGTCAGGCATTTTTGCTGGTGGCCTGTCCGCAGCCATCAACCATCGTCAGTTCTTGTCACGCATTTAGTTGGTGCGGCCGTGAACATCGATCATACGCTTTGCATGATGTGATGATTCCCGCAAACTAATCTTTCTTCTTCGTAAGATCGTGTCAAGAAAGAGATGGGCGGATTGATCGTGTCAATGCAGTGTTTGCCAGTGAACGTTTTTCGTGTTTCTGGTGATTAATTAGATTAGAAGAAAAACGGTTGCTGTTTTCTCGCGCCGTGCGTCTCCAGATCGCTACCTGCGCGCACGGGCCAGCCTTACGTTAGCCCACTGCCCAGTGCCCACGGTAGGTTTGACTCTGCTCTACTGAACACGCGCCCGCTGAATCCTTCCCGGAGAGAAGCGAGCAGGTGTGTAGTCAGATTAGGTCGGACTCCGCACGCCTGGATCAGGATTGGCCATGTAGCTGCTCGTCCTTGCTATGATTGGCCTTGGGTCACCTAATCAAAGGCCAATGAGAGGTGGGGTTTTGGCGACATTTTTTTGTGTGTGTTCCCCTTGAGATTCTTTTCGTGAGCAAATCCCTCCCTCGGTCAGTGGCAACAGGTGTAGAAAGAAACCATAGTATTCTGTCAGACGAGAGTTCAGAGCTCAGTCCAGAATGGTTCTGGCGGAGCACCAAAGCCAAGCACCGCACCGACCGAAAGGTGCCGTCCGGTTTGGGTGGACGCCACTACTATTCCTGAATAAACCCTACTATTATACCACCTGGCCAGTATTTAGGAGTGAGGAGCACGCACGCACGCACCAATGATCCGGTGACAGTGCGTGCAGCTACAGGCCAACGCGACTGTATCCCACTTTAGTACTCCCCTTTTCAGCACAGGTTGCTTTCAGTTTTTAATAAAAGAAAGAGAAGGAAGAGGTTGCTTGTCAACCAACCTCGCGTCGATACATGTTACTGATAAGCAAGTTGTCGCAGAAGACGAACACCTTGCATGGGAAGCTGCCCGAGGAGAGAAGAGAACACCTGCTGCACTTGCCCACACTCACGGCCACATGATCGACCGGTCCCTGTTCCCCTCGCCTTTTATGAGGAGCATGCCGCTCCATTCCGGGGTCCGTCCAAGAGGTGTGCAAGGAGCCAGGGCAGGGGCACAGCTCAACCTGTCCCGAACCGCCATGCCACGGCGCTGCACCACGTGTCGTGGCCACGAATGCGCTACCAGAGTAGAGTATACTGAAAGCGGCACGCACACCTGGCAACAACGAACCAACTGCATGCGTCCATACAACTGGAATCCAAGTACCCAACCCAACCCAACCGGAGCAGCCAGGTACCACTCTTGGTAGGGCAGGCAGGTCGGTCGGTCGGTCTCTTTCCCTGAACCGTGCCCGACAAAACCCTCGGTCTGCTTTGCATTACGCATTGCACGCGAGCACCACCATCTTTTCCGTCCGTGTCGTGGTCAGCATACGGGGGTGGTTTTTACTTGCCTCTCACAGATAACCTTTGTATTCACAACCTCGACAACGAACGGGGCAGGTGGGAAGGAGCAAAATTCTCAGCAAGCATCCCGGTCGCCTCACGCAATCTTAGCCCGGGCTAAGCGCTCGAGGCCGAGGACGTTGACAAAGGGGACGGCGTGCCGGATTCCTCCTCGTCGTCGTCGAGGTCGTCGAAGCCCCACATTTCCTCCCCCTCGTCGTCCCCGGCCGCCGGCTCCGGCATCGCCCACCGCTCCTCCGTGATCTCCGCGCCCTCCAGCAGGTCCAGGACCTGTTCGTTGCAATGCATGCCGCCACGATCAGATTGTTCGTCGCATACATTTTCAACTTGTCAACGTTGCTTTTACCCGCAAATTAAGCTTACCTCTGTCATGGACGGCCTCCACGTCGCCGACGCGCGGACGCACAGCGACGCCACGAACGCCAGCCGCCGGGCCTGCTCGGCGTCGTAGCCGCCATTGCCGCCGGCGAGGATCCTCGGGTCCAGCAGCGCCTCCGTCTTGCCCTCGCTCAGCAGGGGCCTCGCCTGCACTCGCATTGTTTGGACAAGATTAATTAATTAATTAACGAACGTGCGCTGCCGTGGAACGGAGGCTGGTACAACGGCCCAGGGCCAAAAATGTTTGGTTGGTCGGTTCGGCGCCCACCCAGCCGAGGAGGCTCCTGTGGGTGCCGTCCACCGGCTTGCGGCCGGCCATGAGCTCCAGCAGGAAGACGCCGAAGGCGAACACGTCCGTCTTCTCGTCCACGATGCCGCGCGTGTAGTACTCCGGCGCCAGGCACCCGAAGGTGCCCTCGATCGGCGCGATCGCCCGGTGCGTCCACTCCGTCGGCAGCCACTTGGCCAGCCCGAAGTCGGAGATCTGTTGTTACATGCGTCAGGGCTGCCGGAGCAGAGCGGAGGATCGATCGATCGACGATGGAGATGCGGCGGCTGAGTGACTGACCTGGGGCTGGAAGTCGTCGGTGAGCAGCACGTTGGAGGCCTTGATGTCCCGGTGGATGATCCGCCGCCGGCAGCCCTTGTGCAGGTACTCCAGCCCCCTCGCCGTGCCCACCGCCACGCCGTACCGCGCCTCCCACCCCATCGCCGGCGCCCCCTCCTCGCCGCCTGAGCATGCATTCATTCATCAATCAATCGACCCACGGTTCATTCAAGAAACATTGTTGGCATTAATGGCCGTGGTGCGTGCGGCGTCCGTTACGGGCGTGACGTACCGTGGAGGTTGGCGGAGACGGAGCCGCGGGCGGAGAAGGCGAAGACGAGGTAGAGGTCGCGGTCGACGCAGCATCCCAGGAGCGGGCACACGTTGGGGTGCCGGGCGTGGCCGACGGTGCCGAGCTCCGCCAGGAAGTCCCGCTCCCGGCGCTCGCAGGCGGACGCGCCCAGGAGCCGCTTCACCGCCACGGCCCGCCCGTCCGCCAGCTCGCCGCGGTACACCTCCGACGACCCGCCCCGGCCCACCAGGTTGGCCGCGCGGAAGCCGCCCGTGGCGCGCCGGACCTCCTCGTACGAGAAGCACTCCCACTCGGGCCTCCGCTCCGGCGGCGGCGGCGACGCTGCCTCCGTCTGCGCGCTGGCGTGCTCTACGTCGGGGGGCGCGTGGACGCGCTTGGCGCGGTGCGGCGAGAGGGAGAGCAGCAGCCTCTTGAAGCTGCCGCTGCCACGCAGGTACAGCGGCTTCATCGGTCGGCGGGCCTCTCCGGGGCAATGCGCGAACGCCGTCGTGCGGCTTCTTGGCTGAGCGGCGCGCGGGCGATCGACGAGGGCGAGCTCTGGTCTCGGGTGAAGAGGGATCGGAAGGAAGTGGAGGGAGGCGAAGTGGTGTAGGAAGTGGCTAGGGGTGCTGGGGATCGGGCATTGATGCGTCAGAGTGCTACGTAACGCCGCGCGCGTCGTGGGCATATGATCGCGACCGGGCGGGGCAGGGGGGCGTTTGGGTCCCGCTCCGGCCCGGCGCCCGTACCGTACGTGGACCGGTGGACGCGACCCTCCATGCACCGCGCCGTTGCAGGCAGCCACACGGCCACACCACCAGCAGCAGCGGTGACGCCTGAGCGTGGCTGTGGGACGAGTCTACCCAGGCCTAGGCGGGCGGGTGAAACGGAACGGGAGGGCAAGGCAGGCAGTTGCTTAGGGAGAAGGGAAGGAAGCGTTGCGTCCGCAGCAGGGGAAGGGAAGGGACTCTGCTTTCTGCTTCCTCTCTCTGTGACTCTGCCGCCGCGGTAGCTGCCGTTTCGCCACCGGCTCCAGTGCGCAAACGCACGCACGGTACGAGCCGCCAGCTCGTCTTACCGCCGCGACGTCCGCGTTGAGGCCGGCGACAAATGGGCATCCAGCCTCGGCCAAAAGATGCAGTGGAAAACGACGCGGTTGATGTTGAGCGCTTGTGCTAGCTGCATCCCTTTGTCAAAGTGCGTCCTTGGCGATCGCCCGTACGTGCTGCTGCGCCGTCGCAACCAAGAAAAGGTTGGCGCGCGTCTGCATGTCTTTTTTTCGAGTTTTAACTTCTAAGGCAGTTTTTTTAGGCAATTTTTTGGTGTGTGGCTGGACTTCGTTGCCCTGAGCCGCATGCGTGCCTGGGCCGGCCCATCTTGCTCGAGGCAGGACTGACGGTGCCTGGGCCCATGGTTTAAATGGGCCAGCGTCAACCGTTCGCTTGAAAGACTTGAATTTTTTTTGTGTGTGTGTGGTATATTTTTTGAATCATGTAGGAGAAAAGTGCACATGCCGTATTACTAAGCGGAAAAAACTATAGTGCAAATATTGAGGAACTGGCAGGTTTTGCTGCCCATATATTAAGGCGGAGAAAATGAAACAAGATGCAAACAGTTACAAGACCAAGGTAAGTGGTGGACATGTACCCCTTGCCTGAAAAAGGAAAAAAATATACAATGTAATCCGGTTCAGAACATTTACAATACAGTTTAGAACGACCTTGGGGAACCACAAAAGTCTTTGGAAAAAACTTGAAAAGAGGGACCAACAACAACTATAAAGAGGCTAATACAACATATAGGCTACTGAAACGTGCGACAGCTCACTCAAGCGGTCAAGCCAAAAGTAAAAAAAAAAAACTACAGCGGCTGATAATAACTCCAATTATAGAAAGAGGGGTTACATGGGTCAAACAACCCAAGCTAGCCATCGCCCATAAGTTAGCATCAGCTTATATCTGAACAAAATATAAATTCGGTTGACCATATCGTCGAAAAGTCTATCGTTCCTTTCTCTCCATATGCTCCACGAGATCATGGAATATTTTTTCTTCTCATGTCCTCATGCATCACGCTTAATGCCATATGGCACCAAGTGATCAGGGACGACCTCTTGCAATCCAACCTGCTGTAGTGCTTAACTCCAAAGTCAAAATTTCCTTCAAATTTATACGTGGCTAGCCAAGCCAACGCTCAGGTTATCAGGAGGTTCGCGGCCACTGACGTGTGGGTCCTCGTGCTGGTGCGTGGATTTGCCGGCGATGAGTTTCACTCAGCTGACTAGGTACGTGGGTACTCTTTTCACTTGGCAAGTGGGCCTGCTGGATGGCAGCGGACTGGCCGTAGCGGGGGTTGATGAACGGTGGGTGTGCGATTTGATTCTTAGGATCAGTTTATGTGTCTGGGCATTTTTTTTTTGAGAATTTGGGCTATGTTTCAACAGGAACTGCACCGCCTCGTCCTCTTGGTGGTTGTACTCTTCTAATTTTTCTCGTATGGAACGGGTACAACACAGTAGCTAGCCCGCCAGCAAGTAGCTATGGGCTGTCCAAGCCAATTTTTTTTATACTAATTCATATAAAACTACTCACAATTTTTAAAAATTCAAATTTATATAATTTTTAAATATAAATAATATTCAATTTTTAAAAGATGTTAAAAATATATAATATATAGCATGATTTTTAAAATTTATGTCATAAATTAATTTTAAAAACAACGTGTGGGTGCGTGCCACAGGCGGAACAGGGTTTGCCCTAAGTTGGTTGTTCGGTGGTCGTTGGTTATTCCTAGTTTGTTTGATTGTTGCAGTCCTTTTTATTCTTTTTTTAACACGGTACAATCGAAGTCGCTACATACACGAGCATATACTTACTCCTATGAACGAACACGCACACACACATCCTACTCTTATGAGCACCTCCGATAGAGTGAGCCGCATCGTAGTCGACGGGAACGTCTCTTCCCACTGAACGAACATTGCCGGAAGCCTGAAACAAATGCAGAAATAATGCGAGCACCAATGTCAAATCTAGGACTTGAACCATTGGGCTGAGGATATCACTGTCTATCTAACCATCCAACCACAGATTGGTTCGCGCAGTTCCCTCTATTCAGAGGAGAGATGTTATATGCACTTGGTTGAAAAAAAGTAAGCCCAACTCAACCATCATCACCGATGCAAGGAACTCACCATCTAAAATCGTATACATCGCATACACATTGCTTGAATGTAGCCATGCACAACGGGGCACACACTTCATCTGGTGTCATATTTATGTATGAGAGACCGTTTTATCTTTTATTTTTGCGAGGGGAGAGACCATTGTATTTGTACACGCATGCTCCTGACGATAGCAAGTTCACCATTCCCTCAAATTTTGGTTTGTAAAAATGTCAGGTACTAACCCAGACTGCAATTCTTAGCATTCAACTTACAGACCACACTACAGTGCGACATCCACATTGTGCAAACACAGCTGGAGTACATTGCATGTTGATTTCATGATTTGATCATGACTATGTGTGCGAGAAGGCGCACACCAAATCATAAGCAAGCATGTAAGTTAGGAAGAGTAATTTTCAGCCGGGATGTGGCGTATATAATGCTGCTGACGCAGCCCCGGCCCGGGAGATCTGCAATTTGACCAATGACACATGTGCGGGGTGATCAGTATTTTAGCACGATCAAAGGATAAAGGAAATTTAGACAGGACCAACTTGGGTTAAACCATCTTTATTCAACTCATATAATGTCTGATCGAACTAAACATGAATAGAAATGAACTAAAAAAGGTCAGGTGCAAAAGGAACATAGCAATTGGATGTTCCAAGGATTCAGCTCAACGACGCAGTTGGATGTTCCAAGGTGCTCTGTCGTGCAACAATTCGTCGATGATGAACGGACCCTCCCATGGCGACTTGAGTTTGTGGTCTGTCTTGTCTTGAATGAGACGTAAGACAAGGTCGCCAATGTTGAACCTCGATGGTGTCTGAAACTAATTGCCACAACCCGGTTACTAATGCCTCCTATTCCCATTGGTCGACCCATAAGACTCTTTGGCTTTTCTCATGTATCATCTATTTTTACATGTGTGACGCGTACTTGATGGACTAACCTAGTTTTGCAAAACAAGTTAAAAGAAAGTGAAACAATTGCACGATGTTATCTATTCCCGTCAAAACAAAGGGGCCTATATAATGGGGGGAGGGTGATTAATATTCACATAGGTGATGGTTGGTGAAGCACTTATTTTTCTTATTTACATGTGATGAGTTCCCCTTAAGTGACAATAGGTTTGTCATTAAATAATGTTGGGTGAAAACATTACAAAATCATGTGATGATGTGGTAAATGGCTAACATGCTACATACTACACCCTACAATGTAACTACATGTACGACTGAAGATTGATTGGACCCAGCTACGTGCAAAACAAGAAGTAAATACATTACCAACAATTGGGCCAATCCCTAGCAACCGATCGAACCAGTATACAACCATTTGATGGAATGTTTGGGTCACTTAGATAAATAGTGACAATCTGAGCCCTCTCTTATCTGCCTTCTTTTCGTCAGGGCTCTCACCCGACCAGATTTGTTTCTAAAAACATTTGCTCTTGTAACCTTTTTTAACAAAGAAGGAGACCCGAATCAGCTTTTCTTGTTCAAGGCTCCTCACCAGAAATGTCATAATAGATATAAGAGAGGTATGGCGCTTTGGTCAATTCCTCTTTGGCATGGCTAGTTCAATAGCCAAAGTTGCTCTACTAAAAGGAAGCGGGATTCAAGGATGTAATTATAGTTTTATTTTTCCCTGCCCTTCAAATTTGGCCATCTCTCATTTGTACAAACAAGATGACCTATATTCTCGATGCTAGTTATGTTGATCACTGCACAGTACTCCATGAACAGGTGACAAATGTTTTCCCGGGTGTGCCATATAAAACACATCGCTCGTTATGGGAAGACCACGTTTAGCAGGTGACCAGCTGTCCAAATCCTCTCATGAGTGACCAACCATAGATTTTTTTGCATCCAAGTGGAGCCCAAGACAACTAGATCACCTTTGTTGCGGGGTTAATGATCGAAGTGTTAAAATATGATGTGTAAACTGACTTTGTCGATAAGACATCCTTGGATTCCTACTTTCATGTCAAAACATCATTGGCCTTAGGATTTAGGTGGATCTTAGACAGAGAATTCCAGAGTTTAAGCACTTGCACAAAAACCCGGATATTTCACCAATCCTAATGTGGTTTGGTAAAACTTGAAATTGCAAGGATGGCTAGCAATGGTCACTAATTGTTTCATTGTTCTTTGAAGCAATCACACCGCCAAAGGTTCTAGTTTCGGCAATGACAAAGATAAAGAGCATGCATCCTAACTGCCCGACATAGTGACCATTACAATGTACGGTAGATGAACACGTCAAGCAAAGTTGGCTGCTAGTTTAAACCTCCACATATCAACTTTCATTGAAAAGATAAACACACCATGATACTGACGAAACAACTTCTAGTATAGATGGGCAAATCTCTAGTTTCGATGCTTGGGAGGTTGTTTTGTTTGGTATTAAAATTGGAAGGTAAACCAATCTAAGAAACAAGTTTCATGAAGTGTAGTTGATTTTCCTGTAAAGAGAGTAAAGTTGATTTTTGGTGTAGTTAACAGGAAAGCAAATAAACCAGACACGAACCCCATGTTCTAAGTTCTAGTCACAAGTTCAAAGTTCTAATCCAAAGAGTCAAATAATCCTAATTATCAACAAATTGAACTCTAACACATTCCTTTTATTTAATTCCTAACTCACTTACTCCTTCTGATCCATATTAATTGCCGCTGATTTTGTACAAAATCAGCGACAATTAATATGGATCGGAGGGAGTACTAAACTTAACTCCCAATAATCCATGTGCATTGAGATGCTCGCAACTAGTCATATCCCTAAGACTACCCACAGTGGGAGTAAACATAGGTAGTAACATCACACATATCTAGATAAAATAGATGATGTGGCAAGCAATAAATGAAGAAAGAGAGGAAAATAGTAACATAGCTAGTTACTAGTAGTATGAGTAAGACTAGCCATAATGGAGAGTAACATACAATAGTAACATACACATATTCCTATACTATGTTACTACATTCATAGTGGGTAGTAACATAAGCGTGGTAACATGCAAAGCTTCATTTATTAGGTTATAGACTCATATTGCATTGGGACATGTGATGTTACAGTAACTAGTAACTAGCTAAGTTACTACAACTACCTCTCTCCTCATTAACTCATTGTCACATAAGAAAATTTGCTGAGTTGACTCGATGTTACTGCTGAAGTTACTCCCACTATGACTAGTCTAACGCCACACATCGCAAGGCAAGATGAGTCTATAGCCTAATAAATGAAGTGTTGCATGTTACTACACATATGCCACTCCCTATTATAGAGGTAGTAATATAGATTAGTAACATATGCATGTTACTAGTCTATGTTACTACGAAAGCGGTGTTTCTGCTCACGAGCACACATGAGCTCGGTATCTGGGCGGTTGAATTGGCTCTGGCGATGCGATGCATTTATGGCATGAGCCAGATACGCGAGCGCTAGAAAAAGGAGTGGGAGGTGGAAATACAAATGAGCTGTGGGCCAGGGAAGGCGGAGGATACGTGGTGGTCGACGGCAGCTGGCCGAGCCATGACTCAGGACGACATTCCTCTTCCTGATCCGTGGATCAGAAAAGTTACTTTCCGTTATCTGCATCGACGGAATGGCTGGTAAGTGGTGGGGTTGGTGTGGTACAGTCGTCTTCTACCTCACCCTTCTGGATTTTGCAAGTAGAGAGAGAGCGCCGAGGCTGTGGAGAAGCGATTCAATCAGGGGGCAAGATCTGCCAGTGGGCATGGAGTTCCTTATGCAACCGATTAAAAGGTACCAAAAGGTCTCCCTTGTTTTTCTTGTTCTTTCTAATCCCATGGAGTTCCTAATGCAAGCTTGGACCGATTTCTTGTCAGATTTATGGTGCCTGAGGAGGTTAATGATTGTGAAATCCCTATGGAGCCCCTCCATTATCCTGTGGCGGCACGGAGCAGAATCAACCCCCATTCTATGGGAAGATTTGTGCGGTAGAGGCAGCCGCTAGAGATCAGAGGGAGGATTCCCCACAGGCCTCGGCACAGTCGGCAGGAAAGATGGATCCAAGAACTTCAGGATGGGCACACAGGTATGTTAGGAATCAAGATATTCAATCCAAAAATTAGTAGTGCAAGTCGGATTCAGCAAGTGCAGACATATGTGATTGACTGCTAATAATCAGAGTACAGACTAGGATGAATAGCAGCCAAGTGTGACGAATGAGGGATTTAGTTAGGTGCAAACTGGAAATTGAAAGATTTTTTTCAGCAACATTGGTAGTGACTGTCAAAAGGGGATTTTTCTGTCGAAATTTGCAGCATTGGTCTGAAAGCGTGGAGATAAGAGTGAGTTTATTTCAGTTCCAAGTGCAATTTGGCGAGGAAATTGTGAGCAAATTCCGAACTTTGATTGTTAACAAAAACTAGATGAATATGAAAGAGATCTAAGGGTTTCATCATCTGTACATTTTCTCCGTGGAATGGGGATATGTGGCGTTGTACTCACATCAGCAGTTGCATGTTGATTGCAGGGTTAGAGTAGGTCCTTCGTCAGCAGCATGAATACCATATCCTAACCATGGTATGCATCGTTGTAGGAGTTTTTTTGGTCGATGGTGAATGTTCCCTTCACAAATGGGGCACGGAAGAATCTATGTGGGAAAATTAGCCATGAGCAAAGCAGAGGACGATGTACGGAAGACGATGGAGGTTTTCGCGGATGTCGGTTCAAAAGATACACACTTCACCTATCGCTATGTTAACAAGGAGCATGATGTTCTTCCTCGCATCAACCTCTTTGATCAGGACAGTCTGTTAGAAGAATGATCAATATGGCTGCTGGCATCGGCAAGGATGTTACATCATACTCAAACTGCAAGGTATGGTTGTAAAAATATTGATAATCCAACTATTACTTTTATCTGAAGCCTTACATAATTCCATGCTACAGTTACACGATACTTTTATCTAAAGCCTTAGACAACCGCGAGACGAGCTCACAGGGCGAAAGTATATCTTCTGCCCTGGTTTCCAGACTAACCCATGCAACAGTGGTGTTGTTCCATACTGACCTGAAGCAAGTGTCTCTGAATTTTGATACATTCTTCAGTTCTGCATCTGGTCAAGAACTATCCAGGGTAGTTACCCCACACATGTACTAAAATACGTCTGCATTTAAACATAACGTGTTGCTAATACTTATTCATATGCTTTTGTAGGAATTCCCTTGTCCACAAAGTTCGTAGGTTTATACGAATATCAGGTGTTGCTCCAAAGGAACAGCTAGCCGGGAACACCCTTATGGATCATGAGTTGATGCCCATAATCCTATGCCGCTACTCCCAGATTGACATGGAATCAGACCTAGAACCCCCTACATCTCATCGAGGTACACAATTGAACCTTTATTCTCGGTGAGGGAGCACCTACATAATATGGTATTGCGAGTCTGTACTCATCAGCCTGATGATAGGACACCGTGTTTCTGATTGCGGGCACACCTGTACTCTTTATCTGGGCGGTTGAGGTGCATATTGGGATGTGGTGCATTAAATGCTGGCATTAGATAGAAGTGCTTCCATAAATAAGGAAATGAAAGAATACACCTGGGTTGTGGGCCAGGATGTAAACGAGGAGACGACGTCGGCGAAGGGTTGCAGAATTAGTCAAGTTAAAGCATGTAGGGTTGTGGAATTAGTCAAACCAAATTGGAAATCTGACAATTAGTGTGAGTGTTGTTACCCTGAACCCATCTTAAAGGACTTAATTTTGTTTGGAAAGATACTAACAACCAGCATTTGAGAGTATATATTCACTAATTCAGAAATATCACTATTGTTGCCTCTGCTTTATTTTTATTTTATTGCGGCAGACAACCAAATTGGAAATCAACCCATTAGCGTGAGTGTTTTTCTTATACTGAACCCATCTTAAGGGACTTAATTTTGTTTGTAAAGATGCCAACACCCAGCAGTTCGTAGAATATATGCACTTATTCAGAAATTTCATTGTTGCAGCTGCTTTATTTGGGGAGATAAAAATTCAGTTGAAGGATCTGATATTATACACAGTAGTGATAAACTTCCGTTGGCTCTCCCAGGATCACAGAATACCACAAAACCAACACCAACATATAAACTCTTGCTGGAGAATTTTTTGGTGACAATGCTCGAGTAATTACTAATTAGGAATGGTCGAATAGATCAACCGATTTTCATGTTTGGTACAAGATTTTAACATGGTGTTTTGTGGAATAGAGCGGTGTGTTTAAATACAACAAATAGAGTATCTTGAATTATCAATGTGTGATTTTAGTGCAAAGAGGTGACATTCTGTGTTTAATGTGACCTGAAAATGTGCCAATCAAACATGGATTACTAAACAGTTGGACAAATTAGTTGCTTAAATTTGCTTTAATTATATTTCCTTTTCTTTTTGAAGAGCTCAGTAACACTTGCTACAAGACCATCAGTTCCTATCAAAGTGGCACATGGTGTGATGGGAGATCCTATATATGACATATGCATATTGAGTACATTTTCGAGAACCATGCCAGCTTACTTAGCAAGGTCTGAAAATAATATAATGATCCAAAGTAAGTTAACACCAGGCGAACAAATTAAATATTATTATAGAACTCTGACCAATTTTTCTCTCTCTTAATGAGTGAAAGGAATGAATATTATCTAGCTAGCACAATGTTACCATAGCAGGAGGCACTTGTTGAGTCAGAGCACTATGACTGTATAGGGGAGGCCCAACTGGCAACGGGCAACAGGATGAGACGTCATGGTTGCACAAACAGAAGTCCAGGAGGAAGGGCAGCCGCTGCAATGACGGCAGAGAAGCAGCGATAAGGAAAGGAGTTGGGCCACAAGCATGATAGATCGTCAGACGAGTGGTAGTGTCCTGCGACTAGTGCACAGTTCCGGAAGAGGTGGTGAAAAGGGAGAGAGAGGGAGGAATTTATCTTTCTGGATCCATGTGAGAGGCACTGGAGGCCGGGATGGTAATTCAAAACAATTGAAACCGGAACACAAATTAGCGAGGACAATTTATTCAGTTTTCAGTAAACTAATCTACTAAAATGATTAAAATCTATCACCATAATCAAGTACTGAAACTATGTTTGCTGCCTTTGGTCAGTTCAAAAACTTATTAGTTCAGCACTTCAGGTAAATGGCCATTTAATTTGATGTGATAAAGAGATATAAACACAATTATACTGTTCAGCAATTATACTCTCAACAGGTTGAGTTTGATTATTTTGAGTAGGTTGGTTATTGTTCGATTTGAAGGGGACCATTCGCATCTATACAGTGTCCATCCTGATTACGGTGCTTGAGGATAAAATAGTTCCATAACAGCAGAGGGTAAAATACTACTTGCAGTGGGAATTTCTATGGGAATTTGTTTTCGTAGCTGATGCTGTCAGTGCCTATGTTGGATGGCTGGTGACTTTATGTCATCGACATGGAAGAAATGACCATGTTAGTGATGGACCCATGCGAGACATCTGAGCCTATTGAGGAGATGTGATATAAGCACGAGAACAATGCAAACCTCATCCTAGATGGCCTTCGGCATTGCATTCATGCAAACATTGCTGGGTGGCATGTGTCTGCTAAGGGCTGGACGATTAACTACAACGTGGGTTTGCATTTTAATTGTGATATGTAAGGCATTTGATGCAATTCACATTTGCCAGCCTTGTTCGACGACCCGGATATGGACTAATACCTTTTTTTCGCAGCAAGGACAGCTCTTCGTTCTGAATTACATCAGGGAAGTCGATCGGCTTTACCTAGAAAATCATCTCACACCGGTAAGCGCGTGGGTAAGGGGAGATGCACATTTCTCATGCCGCAGAAAGATTTTGCTCTATTAAAAAAATGTGCAGAACCGGCTACACTATCTCTGAAGCTCCATTTGCCCATGAGGTGATTTTGATGAGAGGAAACAGGGGTGTGCTGCCGGATTTCATGATCTTGGAAGTGCTGTTATGAGAAGTTAAGAGGTGATAGCAAAGGTAGTTTGGTTCTTGAAGATGCAAGTCTAGATGACAACCCCTAGGTTATATTTTGACACTTCGGGCAGTTGTTAGCTGCCTTGCCAGATGCTGCTGTGGTAGTGCCTGGATTCCGATGTTTGTTCAGCACTAGATACACTCATGTAAAGCAAGACCTATATTTTTGGTCTGGATGTGACCTGTTTAACTTCACCCCACATAGCTGGCGTGGAAGCTCTTGTGCTCACGGTGAACTTAAATTATGAGCCCTAAATGTACGAAGACATATCTTTAGGGCCTCTTTGATTCAAAGGATTTTCATAGGATTTTTTAAGGATTAGAATCCTTAGGAATTTTTCCTACGTTGGTCGTTTGATTCGTAGGATTGAATACTATAGGATTCTTTCCTAAGGATTCATTTGTACTACATTTCACAAGAATTCTAACATCCACTTCAACCTCTTGGAAGAAATCCTTTGTTTTTTCCATGACACAATCAAACAAACTCAAATCCTATAGGGATCCAATGGACATGCCATTCCAATCCTACGTTTTTCCTATTCCTGTGTTTTTGCAATCCAATGAATCAAAGAGGCCCTTATATTATGGTTAAGACTTTAAGTTGAAGCTGTGGATGGTGAGGAGTTTGTATGCAGGATGAGAGTTTGTGTAGGATGGTGATGTTACAATTTGAATGATGTCCTTTCATTACCGTATATTTAACATCATAGCATGGCACGAGGGGTAGTTTTCTTCAAGATTGTGGTTGTTTACTGAAGGAAATATGCCCTAGAGGCAATAATAATGTTATTATTTTATTTCCTTATATCATGATAAATGTTTATTATTCATGCTAGAATTGTATTATCCGGAAACATAATACTTGTGTGAATACATAGACAAACCAAACGTCACTAGTATGCCTCTACTTGACTAGCTCATTAATCAAAGATGGTTATGTTTCCTAACCATAGATATGTGTTGTCATCTGATTAACGGGATCACATTATTAGGAGAATTATGTGATTGACATAACCCATTCCATTAGCTTAGCACCCGATCGTTTAGTATGTTGCTATTGCTTTCTTCATGACTTATACATGTTCCTATGACTATGAGATTATGCAACTCCCGTTTGCCGGAGGAACACTTTGTGTGCTACCAAACGTCACAACGTAACTGGGTGATTATAAAGGAGCTCTACAGGTGTCTCCAAAGGTACATGTTTGGGTTGGCGTATTTCGAGATTAGGATTTGTCACTCCGATTGTCGGAGAGGTATCTCTGGGCCCTCTCGGTAATGCACATCACATAAGCCTTGCAAGCATTGCAACTAATGAGTTAGTTGCGAGATGATGTATTACGAAACGAGTAAAGAGACTTGCCGGTAACGAGATTGAACTAGGTATTGAGATACCGACGATCGAATCTCGGGCAAGTAAAATACCGATGACAAAGGGAACAACGTATGTTGTTATGCGGTCTGACCGATAAAGATCTTCGTAGAATATGTAGGAGCCAATA
The DNA here is from genome assembly GCF_003073215.2 of Triticum urartu. NCBI lineage: Eukaryota > Viridiplantae > Streptophyta > Magnoliopsida > Poales > Poaceae > Triticum > Triticum urartu. The sequence continues at coordinate 616,154,419 of NC_053028.1, forward strand.
TGAGCATCCAGGTTCCGCTATTGGTTATTGACCGGAGACGTGTCTCGGTCATGTCTACATTGTTCTCGAACCCGTAGGCGCACGCTTAAGGTTTCGATGACAGTTATATTATGAGTTTATGAGTTTTGATTACCGAAGTTAGTTCGGAGTCCCGGATGTGATCACGGACATAACGAGGAGTCTCGAAATGGTCGAGACATAAAGATTGATATATTGGACGGCTATATTCGGACACCGGAAGTGTTCCGGGTGATTCGGAGAAAACCGGAGAGCCGGAGGGTTACCGGAACCCCCCGGGAGAAGTAATGGGCCATATGGGCCTTAGTGGAGAGAGAGAGGGGCAGCCAGGGTGGGCCGCGCGCCTCCTCCCCCCTGGTCCGAATTGGACTAGGAGAGGGGGCGGCGCCCCCCTTTTCCCTCTCCCTCCCCACTTCTTTCCCCCTCCTAGTAGGAGTCCTACTCCTACTAGGAGGAGGACTCCTCCTTGGCGCGCCATAGAGGGCCGGCCGGCCTCCTCCCCTTGATCCTTTATATACGGGGGCAGAGGGGCACCCCTTGGACACACAAGTTGATTCCACGTGAATCATATTCTTAGCCGTGTGCGGTGCCCCCTTCCAGCATAGTCCTCGATAATATTGTAGCGGTGCTTAGGCGAAGCCCTACGACGGTAGAACATCAAGATCATCACCACACCGTCGTGCTGACGGAACTCTTCCCTGATACTTTGCTGGATCGAAGTCCGAGGATCGTCATCGAGCAGAACGTGTGCTAGAACTCGGAGGTGTCGTAGTTTCGGTGCTTGATCGGTCGGGCCGTGAAGACGTACGACTACATCAACCGCGTTGTCATAACGCTTCTGCTGTCGGTCTACGAGGGTACGTAGACAAAACTCTCCCCTCTCGTTGCTATGCATCACCATGATCTTGCGTGTGCGTAGGAATTTTTTTGAAATTACTACGTTCCCCAACAGTGGCATCCGAGCCTAGGTTTTATGTGTTGATGTTATATGCACGAGTAGAACACAAGTGAGTTGTGGGCGATATAAGTCATACTGCTTACCAGCATGTCATACTTTGGTTCGGCGGTATTGTTGGACAAAGCGGCCCGGACCGACATTACGCGTACGCTTACGCGAGACCGGTTCTCCCGACGTGCTTTGCACAAAGGTGGCTAGTGGGTGACAGTTTCTCCAACTTTAGTTGAACCGAGTGTGGCTACGCCCGGTCCTTGCGAAGGTTAAAACAGCACCAACTTGACAAACTATCGTTGTGGTTTTGATGCGTAGGTAAGATTGGTTCTTGCTTAAGCCCGTAGCAGCCACGTAAAACTTGCAACAACAAAGTAGAGGACGTCTAACTTGTTTTTGCAGGGCATGTTGTGATGTGATATGGTCAAGACATGATGCTAAATTTTATTGTATGAGATGATCATGTTTTGTAACCGAGTTATCGGCAACTGGCAGGAGCCATATGGTTGTCGCTTTATTGTATGCAATGCAATCGCGCTGTAATGCTTTACTTTATCACTAAGCGGTAGCGATAGTCGTGGAAGCATAAGATTGGCGAGACGACAACGATGCTACGATGGTGATCAAGGTGTCGCGCCGGTGACGATGGTGATCACGGCGGTGCTTCGAAGATGGAGATCACAAGCACAAGATGATGATGGCCATATCATATCACTTATATTGATTGCATGTGATGTTTATCTTTTATGCATCTTATCTTGCTTTGATTGACGGTAGCATTTTAAGATGATCTCTCACTAATTATCAAGAAGTGTTCTCCCTGAGTATGCACCATTGCGAAAGTTCTTCGTGCTGAGACACCACGTGATGATCGGGTGTGATAGGCTCTACGTTCAAATACAACGGGTGCAAAACAGTTGCACACGCAGAATACTCAGGTTATACTTGACGAGCCAAGCATATACAGATATGGCCTCGGAACACAGAGACCGAAAGGTCGAGCGTGAATCATATAGTAGATATGATCAACATAGCGATGTTCACCAATGAAACTACTCCATCTCACGTGATGATCGGACATGGTTTAGTTGATTTGGATCACGTAATCACTTAGAGGATTAGAGGGATGTCTATCTAAGTGGGAGTTCTTTAGTAATATGATTAATTGAACCTAAATTTATCATGAACTTAGTACCTGATAGTATCTTGCTTGTTTATGTTCGATTGTAGATAGATGGCCCGTGCTATTGTTCCGTTGAATTTTAATGCGTTCCTTGAGAAAGCAAAGTTGAAAGATGATGGTAGCAATTACACGGACTGGGTCCGTAACTTGAGGATTATCCTCATTGCTGCACAGAAGAATTACGTCCTGGAAGCACCGCTGGGTGCCAGACCTGCTGCTGGAGCAACACCAGATGTTATGAATGTCTGGCAGAGCAAAGCTGATGACTACTCGATAGTTCAGTGTGCCATGCTTTACGGCTTAGAATCGGGACTTCAACGATGTTTTAAACGTCATGGAGCATATGAGATGTTCCAGGAGTTGAAGTTAATATTTCAAGCAAATGCCCGGATTGAGAGATATGAAGTCTCCAATAAGTTCTATAGCTGCAAGATGGAGGAGAACAGTTCTGTCAGTGAGCATATACTCAAAATGTCTGGGTATAATAATCACTTGATTCAATTGGGAGTTAATCTTCCAGATGATTGCGTCATTGACAGAATTCTCCAATCACTGCCACCAAGCTACAAGAGCTTCGTGATGAACTATAATATGCAAGGGATGAATAAGACTATTCCCGAGCTCTTCGCAATGCTGAAAGCTACGGAGGTAGAAATCAAAAAGGAGCATCAAGTGTTGATGGTCAATAAGACCACTAGTTTCAAGAAAAAGGGCAAAGGGAAGAAGAAGGGGAACTTCAAAAAGAACAGCAAGCAAGTTGCTACTCAAGAGAAGAAATCCAAACCTGGACCTAAGCCTGAAACTGAGTGCTTCTACTGCAAGCAGACTGGTCACTGGAAGCGGAACTGCCCCAAGTATTTGGTGGATAAGAAGGATGGCAAGGTGAACAAATGTATATGTGATATACATGTTATTAATGTGTACCTTACTAATGCTCGCAGTAGCACCTGGGTATTTGATACTGGTTCTGTTGCTAACATTTGCAACTCGAAACAGGGACTACGGATTAAGCGAAGATTAGCTAAGGACGAGGTGACGATGCGCGTAGGAAATGGTTCCAAAGTCGATGTGATCGCGGTCGGCACGCTACCTCTACATCTACCTTCGGGATTAGTATTAGACCTAAATAATTGTTATTTGGTGCCAGCGTTAAGCATGAACATTATATCTGGATCTTGTTTGATGCGAGACGGTTATTCATTTAAATCAGAGAATAATGGTTGTTCTATTTATATGAGTAATATCGTTTATGGTCATGCACCCTTAAAGAGTGGTCTATTCTTATTAAATCTCGATAGTAGTGACACACATATTCATAATGTTGAAGCAAAAAGATGCAGAGTTGATAATGATAGTGCAACTTATTTGTGGCACTGCCGTTTGGGTCATATCGGTGCAAAGCGCATGAAGAAACTCCATACTGATGGGCTTTTGGAACCACTTGATTATGAATCACTTGGTACTTGCGAACCGTGCCTTATGGGTAAGATGACAAAAATACCATTCTCCGGTACTATGGAGAGAGCAACATATTTGTTGGAAATCATACATACAGATGTATGTGGTCCGATGAATGTTGAGGCTCGTGGCGGATATCGTTATTTTCTCACCTTCACAGATGACTTAAGCAGATATGGGTATATCTACTTAATGAAACATAAGTCTGGAACATTTGAAAAGTTCAAAGAATTTCAGAGTGAAGTTGAAAATCATCGTAACAAGAAAATAAAATTCCTGCGATCTGATCGTGGAGGAGAATATTTGAGTTACGAGTTTGGTGTACATTTGAAACAATGCGGAATAGTTTCGCAACTCACGCCACCCGGAACACCACAGCGTAATGGTGTGTCCGAACGTACTAATCGTACTTTACTAGATATGGTGCGATCTATGATGTCTCTTACTGATTTACCGCTATCGTTTTGGGGTTATGCTCTAGAGACGGCCGCATTCGCGTTAAATAGGGCACCATCAAAATCCGTTGAGACGATGCCTTATGAACTATGGTTTGGCAAGAAACCAAAGTTGTCGTTTCTGAAAGTTTGGGGTTGCGATGCTTATGTGAAAAAGCTTCAACCTGATAAGCCCGAACCCAAATCGGAGAAATGTGTCTTCATAGGATATCCAAAGGAAAGTATTGGATACACCTTCTATCACAGATCCGAAGGCAACACTTTTGTTGCTAAATTCGGAAACTTTCTAGAGAAGGAGTTTCTCTCGAAAGAAGTGAGTGGGAGGAAAGTAGAACTTGATGAGGTAACTGTACCTGCTCCCTTATTGGAAAGTAGTACATCACAGAAACCAGTTTCTGTGACACCTACACCAATTAGTGAGGAAGCTAATGATGATGATCATGAAGCTTCAGAACAAGATACTACTGAACCTCGTAGATCAACCAGAGTAAGATCCGCACCAGAGTGGTACGGTAATCCTGTTCTGGAAGTCATGCTACTAGATCATGATGAACCTACGAACTATGGAGAAGCGATGGTGAACCCAGATTCAGCAAAATGGCTTGAAGCCATGAAATCTGAGATGGGATCCATGTATGAGAACAAAGTATGGACTTAGGTTGACTTGCCCAATGATCGGCAAGCAATTGAGAATAAATGGATCTTTAAGAAGAAGACTGACGCTGACAGTAATGTTACTGTCTACAAAGCTCGACTTGTCGCAAAAGGTTTTCGACAAGTTCAAGGGATTGACTACGATGAGACCTTCTCACCCGTAGCGATGCTTAAGTCTGTCCGAATCATGTTAGCAATTGCCGCATTTTTTGATTATGAAATTTGGCAGATGGATGTCAAAACTGCATTCCTGAATGGATTTCTGTAAGAAGAGTTGTATATGATGCAACCAGAAGGTTTTGTCGATCCAAAGGGAACTAACAAAGTGTGCAAGCTCCAGCGATCTATTTATGGACTGGTGCAAGCCTCTCGGAGTTGGAATAAATGCTTTGATAGTGTGATCAAAGCATTTGGTTTTATACAGACTTTTGGAGAAGCCTGTATTTACAAGAAAGTGAGTGGGAGCTCTGTAGCATTTCTGATATTATATGTGGATGACATATTACTAATTGGAAATGATATAGAATTTCTGGATAGCATAAAGGGATACTTGAATAAGAGTTTTTCAATGAAAGACCTCGGTGAAGCTGCTTACATATTAGGCATTAAGATCTATAGAGATAGATCAAGACGCTTAATTGGACTTTCACAAAGCACATACCTTGACAAAGTTTTGAAGAAGTTCAAAATGGATCAAGCAAAGAAAGGGTTCTTGCCTGTGTTACAAGGTGTGAAGTTGAGTAAGACTCAATGCCCGACCACTGCAGAAGATAGAGAGAAAATGAAAGATGTTCCCTATGCTTCAGCCATAGGCTCTATCATGTATGCAATGCTGTGTACCAGACCTGATGTGTGCCTTGCTATAAGTCTAGCAGGGAGGTACCAAAGTAATCCAGGAGTGGATCACTGGACAGCAGTCAAGAACATCCTGAAATACCTGAAAAGGACTAAGGATATGTTTCTCGTTTATGGAGGTGACAAAGAGCTCATCGTAAATGGTTACGTTGATGCAAGCTTTGACACTGATCCGGACGATTCTAAATCACAAACCGGATACGTGTTTACATTAAACGGTGGAGCTGTCAGTTGGTGCAGTTCTAAACAAAGCGTCGTGGCGGGATCTACGTGTGAAGCTGAATACATATCTGCTTCGGAAGCAGCAAATGAAGGAGTCTGGATGAAGGAGTTCATATCCGATCTAGGTGTCATACCTAGTACATCGGGTCCAATGAAAATCTTTTGTGACAATACTGGTGCAAGCCTTGGCAAAGGAATCCAGATTTCACAAGAGAACCAAGCACATCAAGAGAAGCTTCAATTCCATCCGGGATCTAGTCCAGGTGGGAGACATAGAGATTTGCAAGATACATACGGATCTGAATGTAGCAGACCCGTTGACTAAGCCTCTTCCACGAGCAAAACATGATCAGCACCAAGGCTCCATGGGTGTTAGAATCATTACTGTGTAATCTAGATTATTGACTCTAGTGCAAGTGGGAGACTGAAGGAAATATGCCCTAGAGGCAATAATAAAGTTATTATTTATTTCCTTATATCATGATAAATGTTTATTATTCATGCTAGAATTGTATTAACCGGAAACATAATACATGTGTGAATACATAGACAAACAGAGTGTCACTAGTATGCCTCTACTAGACTAGCTCGTTAATCAAAGATGGTTATGTTTCCTAACCATGGACAAAGAGTTGTTATTTAATTAACGGGATCACATCATTAGGTGAATGATCTGATTGACATGACCCATTCCATTAGCTTAGCACCCGATCGTTTAGTATGTTGCTATTGCTTTCTTCATGACTTATACATGTTCCTATGACTATGAGATTATGCAACTCCCGTTTTACCGGAGGAACACTTTGTGTGCTACCAAACGTCACAATGTAACTGGGTGATTATAAAGGAGCTCTACAGGTGTCTCCAAAGATACATGTTGGGTTGGCGTATTTCGAGATTAGGATTTGTCACTCTGTTTGACGGAGAGGTATCTCTGGGCCCTCTCAGTAATACACATCACATAAGCCTTGCAAGCATTGCAACTAATGTGTTAGTTGTGAGATGATGTATTACGGAACGAGTAAGGAGACTTGCCGGTAACGAGATTGAACTAGGTATTGAGATACCGACGATCGAATCTCGGGCAAGTAACATACCGATGACAAAGGGAACAACGTATGTTGTTATGCGGTCTGACCGATAAAGATCTTCGTAGAATATGTAGGAACCAATATGAGCATCCAGGTTCCGCTATTGGTTATTGACCGGAGACGTGTCTCGGTCATGTCTACATTGTTCTCGAACCGTAGGGTCCGCACGCTTAATGTTACGATGACAATTTCATTATGAGTTTATGTATTTTGATGTACCGAAGGTTGTTCGGAGTCCCGGATGTGATCATGGACATGACGAGGAGTCTCGAAATGGTCGAGACATAAAGATCGATATATTGGAAGCCTATATTTGGATATCGGAATCGTTCCGGGTGAAATCGAGATTTTACCGGAGTACCGGGGGGTTACCGGAACCCCCCCGGGGGTTATTGGGCCTACATGGGCCCTAAGGGAGAAGAGGAAAGGAGGCAAGAGGTGGTCGCGCGCCCCTCCCCTCCCTAGTCCGAATAGGACAAGGAGAGGGGGGTGGCGCCCCCCTTTCCTTTCCCTCTTCCTCCTCTTTCCCACTTCTCCTTCTCCAACTAGGAAAGAAGGGAGTCCTACTCCCGGTGGGAGTAGGACTCCCCCTTGGCGCGCCCTCCTTGGCCGGCCGCCCCCTCCCCTTGGCTCCTTTATATACGGGGGTAGGGGGCACCCTAGGACACACAAGTTGATCTTCATGATCGTTCCTTAGCCGTGTGCGGTGCCCCCCTCCACCATATTCCACCTCGGTCATATTGTAACGGTGCTTAGGCGAAGCCCTGCGACGGTTGAACATCAAGATCGTCACCACGCCGTCGTGCTGACGGAACTCCTCCCCGAAGCTTTGCTGGATCGGAGCCCGGGGAGCGTCATCGAGCTGAACGTGTGCCAAGAACTCAGAGGTGCCGGAGTAACGGTGCTTGGATCGGTTGGACCGGGAAGACGTACGACTACTTCCTCTACGTTGCGTCAATGCTTCCGCTTCGGTCTACGAGGGTACGTAGACAACACTCTCCCCTCTCGTTGCTATGCATCACCATGATCTTGCGTGTGCGTAGGAAAATTTTGAAATTACTACGTTCCCCAACAGGAGGAACACTTTGTGTGCTACCAAACGTCACAACGTAACTGGGTGATTATAAAGGAGCTCTACAGGTGTCTCCAAAGGTACATGTTGGGTTGCCGTATTTCGAGATTAGGATTTGTCACTCCGATTGTCGGAGAGGTATCTCTGGGCCCTCTCGGTAATGCACATCACATAAGCCTTGCAAGCATTGCAACTAATGAGTTAGTTGTGAGATGATGTATTACGAAACGAGTAAAGAGACTTGCCGGTAACGAGATTGAACTAGGTATTGAGATACCGACGATCGAATCTCGGGCAAGTAAAATACCGATGACAAAGGGAACAACGTATGTTGTTATGCGGTCTGACCGATAAAGATCTTCGTAGAATATGTAGGAGCCAATATGAGCATCCAGGTTCCACTATTGGTTATTGACCGGAGACGTGTCTCGGTCATGTCTACATTGTTCTCGAACCCGTAGGCGCACGCTTAAGGTTTCGATGACAGTTATATTATGAGTTTATGAGTTTTGATGTACCGAAGTTAGTTCGGAGTCCCGGATGTGATCACGGACATAACGAGGAGTCTCGAAATGGTCGAGACATAAAGATTGATATATTGGACGGCTATATTCGAACACCGGAAGTGTTCCGGGTGATTTCGGAGAAAACCGGAGAGCCGGAGGGTTACCGGAACCCTACCGGGAGAAGTAATGGGCCATATGGGCCTTGGTGGAGAGAGAGAAGGGTAGCCAGGGTGGGCCGCGCGCCTCCTCCCCCCTGGTCCGAATTGGACTAGGAGAGGGGGGCGGCGCCCCCCTTTCCCTCTCCCTCCCCACTTCTTTCCCCCTCCTAGTAGGAGTCCTACTCCTACTAGGAGGAGGACTCCTCCTTGGCGCGCCATAGAGGGCCGGCCGGCCTCCTCCCCTTGATCCTTTATATACGGGGGCAGGGGGCACCCCTTGACACACAAGTTGATCCACGTGATCATATTCTTAGTCGTGTGCGGTGCCCCCTTCCACCATAGTCCTCGATAATATTGTAGCGGTGCTTAGGCGAAGCCCTGCGACGGTAGTGCATCAAGATCGTCACCACGCCGTCGTGCTGACGGAACTCTTCCCCGACACTTTGCTGGATCGGAGTCTGGGGATCGCCATCGAGCTGAACGTGTGCTAAAACTCGGAGGTGTCGTAGTTTCGGTGCTTGATCGGTTGGGCCGTGAAGACGTACGACTACATCAACCGCGTTGTGCTAACGCTTCCGCTGTCGGTCTACAAGGGTACGTAGATCACACTCTCCCCTCTCGTTGCTATGCATCACCATGATCTTGCGTGTGCGTAGGATTTTTTTTGAAATTACTACGTTCCCCAACATTTACGTGGTTAGAATTTTGAGTATACATGCTTTGCATTCTTGACAAAACCAGTACTGCAAATACCGGAGTGAACTTGTCAAAACATTCAGGTATGAAACATGAGGGGGTGAAAAATGATGATAATGAGATTAGGTAACAAGTAGGGACTGCATAATGTCTGGGTCAAAAGATGTATAGGTAAAGAGTTAATGTGGTAAAATATATTTCTGGAGTAGAACTGGTATGACTACAAGATTGGTCTGTGGTACATGGCCGAGAATTGCCAATTCTGGATTTCGTAAGCAAATACTATTAGGAAACCACTAGACAAATGAAGTAATGCCTACATATGGCATGGAACCCCTAAAAAACATATGGCATGGATACTGCGTAGGCTTGTTCGGTTAATCCTCCATGGTGGGTCTCTCTGCTAGAAGCTGGGCAATGCACCGACTGTCAGAGGAACAACATGAAGGTGACCATGGTGGGCGTCCGTGCCGGATCTGGTTCTGAGAACACACATGCATAACCTATTCTCCGGAGAGCCCGACACCCTCAAATGCTGGCTCCCGCCCGAATCTGTGATGCGGATGAGAGGCTGGTTGTGCATCCATGGCCCGTTCGTACTACTGGATGCCAGCAACGTGGTTCAGCAACGCCGGGTATGTCTCATTTGAACTCATGAATCTGTACAGACGAGCCTGAAAGTGGATGAATGGAGAAGGAGATTAATATTTGGTGGATCTATAATAAGGAGGACTAGAAACTTGGCAACCGAATCCAGCCTCACATGGCCGAGAGGATGGTGTAGTCATGTGGTTTGGGGAGATTTCCGGCATGGAGGGCAAGAGGGCGGTGGAGCGTGTATGGCCGTCGAGAAAGGAGGGGACAGAGGAAGGGGACGCCGGCTTTGACACACGCCGGTGGATCAGAATCTTGCACGGGACGGCTCAAATCGTGCGCGGCCGTCTGAGCCGGGTAAGTCAGGCAAACGACGTCCCTGCACACGTGTGGGCCACATGCGCAGAATAACTATGGAATACGTAATATATACCTGTGCCTCTACGCTGACAGGTGAGGATCTCGGAGGGAAAGGATGAGTCAGATAACGAGCACACCTGTGCTCGTGCTCAGAAGAGCACTTTCGACGTTACTACCCATTATAGCTAGTCTGAATTTAACTTCCAATATATTATTTTCTATTTTATAATTCATTTTAATATTATATTCATTCAAATCTCAACATTTCCACTACACTCATCTCAACAACATTTAAATGCATAATTTTAAATTTCATTGATTCAAATTGAGACCACATTTGCGCAAGAAATCCAACCCAAAGCAACAACATAGAAATCCGAAAGGCAATAATATATAATGTAGTTCACCATCACACTGCATGGAAACTTGATTAATATGCCGATCCATCACAGTATCATACGCAACCTTAGTCTATGAATACACAAGAACACCAAGGGTCTTATAACTAAATGGATCCTTGATGAATGCTTGCTAAATACACCCTTGAATGAATGTTTTCCAAAAATGCCCTTCAATGAATGTGTACTAAAAAGACCCTCGTCATGGGGGTTTGTGAACTCCGACGCGCATTCGATGGGTTTGTTGAGATGGGAGTTTCTGTCGTGCGCAGTTGTATTTTACTTTAAAATCATCCTACTAATCTATCGATGCCGCGATGGTCTGACACGACACCAGGGATCGATAATGACCCCTTGGTTGTTGCCTACTTATAGAATCTCTCACCTGCCCTTAATCTTAACCCTCCAGAACTCAACCCCCCGCGACTGAACTCCAATAATCTTTAGGTATTGGGAGGCCTGTAACTAGTGCAATGCCTAAATGTAACACCCAATTTTTTCTTTGCAAGCTACTCCCCCCTTCCATCTATATAGGGTCTAATGTGTTTTTCGAGGCTAACTTTGACCAAATATTAGAGAAATAATACATGACATGCAACATACACAAAGCACACCGTTAAATTCGTGTGTGAAAGGAGCTTTCAATGATATATTTTTCACATTGTGCATGTCATGTACTATTAATCTTGTCAATAGTCAAAGACGGTCTTAAAAAACGCATTAGTCCCTATATAGATGGAAGGAGGGAGTATTTTGAAAATATTCTTTGCTATTTCTCCCACCTTTTGCACACATAAGACCTCATTTCTAATTAACTTCAAAAACATCTTGTCCAAACTCAAACCACATTTGCGCAAGAAAAATTCAACCAAAAGCACAACAAGGAGTATATAGAACATTCAAAAGTAACAACATGGATCATAGCTCATCATCATACCCGCACTAAAACTTGATTGCCGGAATGATCCACCATAGTACGAAATGCAACATTATTCGCAAAAAAAAGTATCAAATGCAACATAGTCTGTAAATACGAGATAACATCAGGGGTGTTACAGCTAAAAAGGACCACACGATGAATGTGTGCCAAAAGCACCCTTTGCCATTGGTTTGCCAACCCCGACGCATTCGGAGGTTTGTGGGGTTTCTGTCGTGTCGTGTGCCGAAGTGAAGAGGCGCCGGAGAAGTGGCAGGCAGACAGACCCGCCATGTGAGTGAGAGTGAGAGCGAGAGCCGGAGAAGCGAGACCACTCCTCTCCTCTCCTCTCCTCCGCCCCCGTCCCCCTCCACGATCCGCGGCTCCACGCCATGGCCTCCTCCCTCTACTCCGGTCAGCGCCGACCCCGCGACCCCCCCGCTTCCCCCCCCTCTACATTTCCGCCTACTTTTTTCCTGGGATGTTTTTTTTTTCCTGGCCAAGCTCTATGGAGGTGCCCGCAATCCGCCGGCGGGCTCGTCAGGCGGCCGATTCCCGACGCGATCGGCGACGATCCTGTTCTGCATGCTCTTTTGGGAGGGGGGATTGGCCCCTGCCCCCTGGGTCGGCTGCGAGCTAGGGCTTGTCCTCGAGAAGCCGAAATCGCGCCGATTCTCGCCCGCGTCTGCCCGTTTCTGCCCGGTCCGGTCGCGGATTTGAGGCCGTGCGAATCGCCATGGTTGCGATTCCTGCAATGTGCGTGTAGAATTTCGCCGCCCGGTCGCAAACTAGGGCTCGTCTGTGGGTAGTCTGTCAGTGTAGTACACTAGTACTGTAGTATCGTCACCTTGATGAAATTGATGGGCAAGAAACGAGAAAGGTTTGCTCATTTCTCGATGCTCTGTTCGTGTGCGTGCGGTTATCGTTCCCGCATTGTGTTTTCTCTGCTTTTGGTATATGTCATTTGCGCATTTACTTGTCAGGATTCAGAAATGCATATATGATTTTTACTGTCCATAACCCATTTGAGAAGGGGTAAGGTTGGTCGGTTGCGTGCCGGGTTTCTTTGCTGCATTAGAAGTTGTGTCAGGCAGAATTTGCTGACCGTTGAATGGATATTGGAGTTACCCAGCACATGATTCGTGTTATAATGTGATCTTATTGCAATTACATGATTATTATTGATTTTCATCAGCATTTGGGGAGAAATGCTATCCATTCCTTCTCAGTTAGTGTAAATTGCTCGGCAAGGACATGATCTCATTGGCCACATCCAGTGAGTAGTGCACATCACATATTTTTTATGCCTGCATACATGATTAAACTCAGGATAATGCACATTATCACTGAAGATACATAAATAAATCATTTTTGGACCATGTTTCCTTTTACTTCATAACGTCTTCTTTAGAAGAATAATGTATACTAAAGACGCATTGCACATTACTGATTCTGCTTCATATAACATGTTCTCCTTTTAGTATAAGACATTATGTCTAGCCCGCAAGCTTATATGTATTTAGTGTACCTTTAACTTAAGGCAACCAACTATTATGTTCTTGAAGAGATCTGCGATACTCCTACTGTTTATTTCCTCCACTATATGTTGGATAACAACATATTGTTGGTTACCAGTCTGCCAATACTTTGAGAATATTCCGAATTTTTTTGTCAGAAACTGTAACATTTTGGTTCTCCAGGATGTATTGCTGATCCAGATAGATGCCGCTTGCTGAGTGTCGATGCAAAGAGAGAACTTGTCCTTCAATTATCGAAGTGTCCGCATATTGCACTTGGATTGCTACATGAATGGACAAGCCATGATATCAAGCAGATTCTCTTCTCTGTGTTATGTAGAGAAAAAAAATATGAAGGGGTATCAAAGAAAATAATGCTAAAGTATCTCTTCCAAGCTGTGAACGGGGAGCCTTCTGGCCGTGGTAAACGTGTATCCAAGTCAGACCCTGAGCAAAACTCAAGCACTCTCCAGTTCTCTCACAAAAAACTGAGAAAGAATGATGCTACACTGCTTCCAGTTATTGCCAGCACTCCAGTAACAGCTGGTGTAAGTGCACCAACAAACAGTGCATGCCAAAATTCAGCTTGCAGGGCTAGTCTTAATCCAGCGGATAAATTTTGCAGACGTTGCTCATGCTGCATCTGTTTTAAGTATGACGACAATAAGGATCCTAGCCTCTGGCTGTCCTGCAATTCAGACCAACCCTTGCAGGGAGAGTCATGTGGTTTGTCATGCCACTTGGAATGTGCACTCGGGGATGAAAGATCCGGAATTCTGCAGAGTGGACAGTCAAAGAAACTTGATGGTTCTTATCACTGCATCCACTGCGGGAAACAAAATGATTTACTTGGGTATTTCTCTGAAACACTTTCCAGTTATATGTTTGTATTCTAATGTTAGAATTAGTCAGACATATCTGTTTCAGTACTTGGGCTCCCAGTCTTACTTGTTAGCTGCCTTATCGCATCATTTTTGTCCTCGCAAATCTCACAATGATTGACAAATTCAGAATGGGTCAGCTTTTAGCCTAAAATTTACCATATAAATAACCAGTGTAACATATATGTTGTGTAGAGTTGGTACGCGAGTGTCGCAATAATGTCTCTTTAGTTGTCGATCTGAGCTGTCTAGATTCAGTACAGTGGTTAAGATAACTATTTGTTTCTGCTACTATAAGATTATTTCTCATTTATATGTTAGGCTTTTTAGTTATGGTAATTAAGTGAAATAAAAAGAGTGGGGCCAAATTCTTACTATGCACCCACAGTAACTTCATTTTTTTAACAGCGTGGTTTATATTTTCACCTTGTGATTTATACTTGTTCGTAAGCTCCCATCAGGCCGTACTTGTTCGTAATCACCCCACCCTGATTCATAATTTTACTTGGGGTGCTAGAGTGTCTTCCTTATACCTCTCTGTTTGTGAATAATAGTCAGGATACCCTTGCTATGTATGCTTCCATAAAGATAATGTCAAAATGGACGGAAAGAAACAGTAGTACTTGGCATGGTTGAATAACAAAGTTGGTCGGGGATGAGTTATTTTCTCAGCATTTTATCTGTAAACATCTGAATGATAAAGCGTTTTCAGGAATTTGATTTGTTTTTTCCAGTGGGAAATGGTCCTATCAACCGGAAGACCTAATCTGTATATTAGAGAGAATGCAAGCAAGTATAGTTATTAAGGATGACCATGTAATTTCATTTTCTCAGGTGCTGGAAGAAACAACTATTGATAGCAAAAGATGCTCGGAGGTCTGATGTGTTGTGCCATCGGATATCTCTTTGTCATAAGCTCCTCGCATCCACTAAGAAGTACTTGGTCCTCCATGAGTTTGTGGATACAGCATTGAAGAAGCTGGAGGGCGAGCTTGGTCCGATTACTGGCCTTGAAGATAAGGGCCGGGGAATTGTTGGTCGTCTTGTTGTAGGTGCTGAAGTTCAGAAGCTTTGCAGCTGCGCCATAGAGACTCTGGAATCTATGTTATCTGGTGCATTAACAGCTGAGTCACAAACCCGGAGTAAGTTCCATGCTTCCTTTTTTTCCCTCATGCATGTATGCCTGTAATTGAAATGAATGCTTATGCACATATCACTTGTAATTCAGGTTCTTCTGTGGTACCATCCAACTTCATAAAGCTTGTGGATATATCCCATGAATCTGTCACTGTAGTTTTTGACCTGGATGCATGCCCCATGCTCTCTCAAGGTTTAACTGGCTTTAACCTGTGGCACCGGAAGGCCAGCGAGGAACATTATCCCTCAAACCCAACAGGCATAGTACCGACGCCATCGACAATGCTAGTGGTCAGAGGACTTGCTCCATGTACGTGCTATGTCATCAAGGTTGTTGCATTCACCAACTCAAAGGAGATTGGGTCGTGGGAAGTCAGGACAAATACCATTAACTGCCCCAAGGAAATGGATGCAAAAGATTCGATGCCAGGGGATGCTGGAAAAGATCTGAATAACACAAGCGCGAAGACAAACAGCAGTGGTCTGTCAAATCCTTCTTCTGAAGACGTGGAATCGTACAATGACAGTAGCACTTCTACCGATCTCAGCAGGTCGCCGGAGAGCGACGTTGAATACTGGACAAGTCTTGAAAAGGCACCTCATCGCCGCAATGAAGCCGCCGGTGACTCGCGAGATCTTCAAACAGGTGTTGCTGGGGGAACTGAAGTCGACAAGCTGGAGGAAGCTCCTAGGGGTTCACCATCAGCTCTAGACGACGACGACGACGAAGAGGAACCCAGTTCAGCTGCTGAAGCAGCTTTGCCAAAGAGGCCGTCAGAGTTGATGGTGTGCAGCCGGGAAGCTCTGAAGCAAAACCTGGCGACGATCTGCTCAGGGATTGCATCGCAGGAGCACACTGGAAGCGAGTCGGTTGCTCCACCCGAACACCACGGCTCACCGCCATGCGTCACGCAGGAAGGGACTGAGAACCGCAAGGGGGTTTCTGCAAGGTCAGTTCAAGCAAAGTCCGATGACCATATTCCTCAAGATGACAGTTCGAAGGCTGAAACGGAGGACCCTGGGAGTCTGTCATGCAAAGGAACCCCTGCTGGGAAATCCGAGGGCGGTGGATACAATGATGATGGACCTTCAGAGCCCCACACATCTGCTCAAGCGCCTCCTCTTCGGAAGCCGTCGAACTTGCCGCAGCGTCGCGAGCAGGGGGTCTCACCGGAGAACGCGCCGGGTTCGCCGGTTCCTGTAGCAGGGAATGGGAGCAAGCCAAAGAACGACGGCCGTGTTCCTCAACCTTGCCCTGTGAAACCTGTGCCAGAGCCAGGAAAACCCGAGGACGCGGCGCGCACGGACACGGACGCCTATGTGTACTGTGTCAAGGTGATCAGGTGGCTGGAGTGCGAGGGCTACGTCGAGGCCGGCTTCAGGGTGAAGTTCCTGACGTGGCTGAGCCTGCGGGCGACCCGGCACGAGAAGAGGGTGGTCAGCGTGTTTGTGGACGCCTTCATCGACGACCCTGCGAGCCTCGCCGGCCAGCTAAGCGACACCTTCTCCGAGGCCATCTACAGCAAGAGGCCGCCCATGGCGCCGTAGACGTAGTCTCTGCGTGGAACTTGAGCGCCGTTGGGAGCAACGGAGATCTTCTTTTGTGAATGGAAAGATAAGGGGAGTTTCTTCTTCTTTTGGAGTGACAAAAAGATAAGGGGAGCTGCCATCATCTACTGTTAGATATAACTAGCTAACCCTTGCACCAGTTTCTCACTGGAACCTTATGCACTGTATAACCGTTATGTTTTGTTAACTCCCCATTCCCCTCCATTGAAAGTTAAACACACCTTAAGCAGCATGAAGCACCAGGAACTTTGCAATCTGGGACAACGCTTGTTTCGAAATCTTGACGTGTTTTTGTAAGTGTGTGCTGCTTGCCAAGTTGAAGTTTGATGATTTTCAAGTTTTTTTTTCCTTTCCATTTTTTGACAGCTTGATGATTCTCGAGCTGAATGTGCTGGCCAAGTATCAGTGTTGGTTTGCCTCGCATGTTCTCAGGAAGATTTGATCCAGCGTGAGATTCTGAGATCACTGTCTCTGGATACTGTAGAAAATAGGACCAGACGTTTGCAGTGATGATCATATAGTAGTGCTGTATAGTGCAGGGCTGCAAACACTTCCTCACCTTCCAACCATAGGAACAAGTTTCTTTCCACTACCATAGGAACAAGTTTCTTTCCACTAGCAAAACTGGTCTTAACATCTGAAATCTGAACTATACTATAGGAACAAGTTTCTTTCCACTAGCAAAACTGGTCTTAACATCTGAAATCTGAACATCGCTCTGGACAATAAAAAGGCCATGATCCTTCCTCACCTTCCAACCATATGGCATTGAACATCTTTCATCGCATCAAACCTCCGGGTCTACAATGATCCGAACCCTAGTCAGCAAAGTGGCTGAACTTGTTATGGTTATGTCCACCGTCCTGCTTGACTGGCTCATATATGTATCTTCACCAGCACTCCCTTCACTCAGCACGGCAGGCTGCTTAGGCTCCATTGGTAGCCTTATGCTTTCCGAGCTCAACATTGCAGCAACGTCAGTCATGGTGGGCCGATCTGCTGGATCTTCCTGAGCACAGAGCAGTGCCACCTGAGCACATCGTGTTATCTCAGCGACTTCATATCTGTTCCCTAGAGACGGATCCACGAGCTCATGCAGCCTTCTGTCCTTCCACAGACACCAGGCTTGAAATGTTTTTCAGTAGATTAATTTGATGTTACAGAATTGCAATGTGAATCCAGACTCATAGATTAAATATTAGCACAAACAGTCATGAGTATAGAATTGTGATAGTTGCTGCTTGAAATCCATTTATGTTCACTTACATCTCGTACAAGATCGCCAACGGTATCCCCTCGCTTGTCGAGTATGGTGTTCTTTCGTCCGCTAATGGTCTCCAGAACCAAGATGCCAAAGCTGAAGACATCTGTCTTCAGTGAGTAAACTGCTCGAGATGCATACTCCGGAGCAATGTAACCACTGGAAAATAGCGGAAAAAGCAGAGACCAAAACTGCAATATTAGCACATTTGAACACAGAATAATGGAACTTGTAATGACTGAAAAACCAGGAAGCAGGCAGCTTCATATACCTAGTGCCCACCACCCTGCTTGTACGCTCTTCTGTTACGTCTGAACAGAGTGTTTGAGCTGATCCAAAATCAGAAATCTTTGGGGTCATGTCACATTCCAAGAGAATATTATTCGGTTTCAAGTCCCTATGGACAATATGTAACATAGAGTGCTTGTGCAGGTAAACAAGCCCCTCTACCAACCCCTTGATTATTTTGAGTCTCTTAGACCAGTCTAGCAATTGTCCTTTTATCCTGTCTGTGGAATATTGAAACAGCAAGCCTTTAGATAACATAACTTTTACATATATTCTGCTCTAAATCAAATCATCACAGTTTAAAGCAATTACAACAGAAAACAAGAACATAGCAGATCAGTAACTGTCAATAAGTTTGTTCACATATTTACTCAGAAGCACGTCTTAAAATAACGAAAAAACTAACGCCCACACATGTGGTATTTTGCACATCGCCCACACGCCTCCATCATCACTCATTTTGCCACATATGAACAGATGACATCAGCAGGAATCTTTTTGGTTTCGGTTTAAAAATGTTTTATCTCCTAATTAAAAAATCAAATTAAAAATCTGTTTTCATCATTAAATTCATCTCGACGAGATCTTCAAAACTAGACCCCATGTTGATATGTTTCGACGAATTTTTTTTGCCCAAAAGTTGGCATGATGTTTACACTGTAGTTGCCATAGTGATTAAACTAAAGTTGCCATGTGGCAATTTTAGTTTGTAGAGCATGACAATTTTAGTTTTTTGATGATGGCAATTCAAGTACTTTGACCATGAAAATTATTTTTTGTATGAACCGTGGCAATTTTAAGTGCATGTATCATGGCAATTTTAGTTTATGGTTCATGACAAGTCTAGTTTCTTAATTCCCTGTTTTATAATATGTCAAAATTTACTTTTAAATTTAGAAGAAAATATCTGAAACATATCATGTCAACTTCAGTGTAAATATCATGGCAATTCATGTGCAATAGACATGGCAACTTTTAACCCCAAAAAATTCGTCGAAATATAGTGATATGAGATCTAGTTTCGAAGATCTCGTCGCGAGGGATTTAATGGTGAAAACGGATCTTCAATCGAATTCTTTATTTAAGAGATAAAACATTTTAAAAACTGAAAATCCAAAAAGATTTACACATGCATGCATGCGGTGACGTGGCTCCCCTTCTTCGCCATAATCCGTCCATGCACGCGAGCGAACTCTCTCTGGACGGCCGACCGGCAACCGCACCCACGTCCAAATTGAAAGGTCCCAAACAAATCCACACACGCCGGAGGTCTCTTCGGTCCTCTGCGTCACGTCATCCAGCTGCAAACATGAAGTGATGACGATGATCATATAGCACAATCTCAAACAACATACATAGGTAGAAAAACGAGTATTGAGATTTTTATCTTACCGAGCGGTATAGGTAAGCTAGGCCGGCGGGCCCCCAGTTGTACCCCGCATCCTAGTCCTCCAGGAAGCCGAGATACATCCATAGGGCGCAATCCTCCGAGTAGTCTTGAAAGATGACCTCCGTCAGAAGGTACCACAAATAGGCCCTCGCGTACTGCTCCACGGTCCGCTCATCGGCATCTTGCGGGCATACGGACCGGTTCTCCAAGAGCCACTTGAGCCGCACACCGGATGTTCTATTCCCCTTCATGGGAGGGCAGTCGCCGATCAGGGCGATCACCCTCTCCTGCCAGGTGGCCCTCTCCACTCGCCCAGTCAGAGCATGGCCCTCGATGGGCAGGGCCATGATCATGCCAAAGTCCTCGAGAGTCACTGTCATCTCACCACAGGTGAGATGGAAGCTGTGCGTCTTGGGGCGCCACTGGTCGATCAATGCCGTAAGAGCTGAGTGGACGAGCGTCGGTGACTGTCTTTTGAACTGAAGAACGAAACCCAACATCCGTGCTCTCCTGAAGTACGGAGTGTAGCACTCATCGTACTGCATCTGCACGGCCTTCATGTGGCCCCTCATCCGCAATGGGGGGAGCATCTGTCAAAATGTAAACGGAATTGTTAGTAACTAATTTTTTCATAATAAACAATACAACAATTTGACGATAGACATTACCACTCCGTTCTCCATAAAACGGGAGCGGTGACCATTGTCAAAAGCATGATCAAGCACGGTGTACTTCACGCCGATTTATGGCGCAAGGGGGGCGCCTATAACAATTAGAAATGATGTCATTTTCAACCAACTTGTATCATTTGAACAAACATGAACATATCAAGTCCAAATATAAATGAATCATATTCAACCAACATTCATCATTTATCATATATTCAACCAATATAAATGATCAATGTAAATGAATCATATTCAACCAACATCATTCATTCAACAACATTCCACCATCATTAATGCACTTGTTTATTCAATATTTATAAGAAAATTGCATATACATTATTCACCAAAATCCATCATATGACCATTTGTTTAAAAAAATGCATATACATAATTCAATCATATGTACGCAACTACTTACAATCCCTCCAACATCAATCATATCACCATTTGTTCAAAAATAATGTTAATCTCCAACTACCTTCGTGATGAACTAGGGTTTATATCAAAACTACATATAATCTCCACAACTAGTTATTAGAGTTCATATTCAACCATATGCATCATACAGAATCAACCTAAGCAATCCTAGGATAAAAACAAAGTAAGAAAATAGGTTTATTTGCACCAAATAATGCATCAAATCGAAAGTGTTTCGAGTAGAACTAATTGGAGGGATTGAAAGAGCTTACTTTTTCCTGTCTCGGATCCATCTCGATCCGCAAAAATGGTGGCCAAATGAAGAAGATCGGAGGGGAAGTGGAGGGGATGAGAGAGAGTTTGTGCTCTCTGTTCTTGCGGCACAGCGCGGCTGGGGAGAAGAAGATGGGGGCTGGTTGGTGGGTGGGCCCCACGATCCGACCCCGCAGGCTTATAAGGTTTCAGCACCTACCTCCAGAGTCTACAGCGGTAGGGCTACATAGCCTACCGCCGTGAGCTCTGGCGGTAGGAGGATGACAGGAGACGGTTCTGTCTACTTGAGGCTGACGTGGATGAGTGGGCTACCGCCGCTCCATGTGGTGGTAGCCTGTATTTTCCTACCGCCATGGTCCCTGGCGACAGGTAAAAGGGTCAGATCCCGAAAAAGTTTCAAACAGGGGTCAGATCTCACTTATTTTTGCCAAAAGGGTCAAAACACAAAATTTTGCCTCCACTCGGTGTCGCTGCGGGAGCTTGTCATGGAGAACATCTTGACACGCCGAATCGACATTGTTTCTCCCATCCTTAAGCAATTGACGCTGTCCTTACGGGCCGATGATCGACAAGGCATCATGGCAGTGGCTCTATCACAATGGAACTGTTGTATTTGGTCTTTGGATCCTAGAGAAGCTGAGGCTACAGACGACAGAGGGACGAGGACAACTCCCTTCGCTGCTCATTCATGCCTACAATGTATGTCTCCTCTTTTGGTCAATTTACTGATATCATTCACCAGTTAAACTTAACTTTATGAATGATATGTACATATGCAACAAATTGTTTTTTCAGAGGTGGTATATTTTTTCCAATGAGGGAGCCAACTTTGCACAAGAGATAGAGAAGCATATGGTTGCTGACTTCTTTGCTTTGGAGCTACATCTGACAACAACAGGCCATGTTTTTGGAGGATTTGTGTTGCATCTTTTTGGATTGATTCGGATCTGCAGTGTTATACGAAGACTTAAGGTCATCTGAGTCGGACAGAGATCACGGGTAATGCTCCGTCTGCTTTATATCTCAAATTCTCAATAATACATTTTCTAACCATTCACATCTTTGGTACTATTAGGGGGGGAAATCATGCCCTGCAAATTGTCCTTGTGAGTTTACAAACTGGAGGACCCAAATTATCTCCTTGACCGCCCTTGAAGATTTAGAAATTGATGGCATCGAAGCAGAGGATCACGAGCTTGATTTCTTGAAATTGATATTCCGTTCTGCACCAATGCTTAAAACAGTGATTGTGAATCTGTCAGATGAGATCTCGTCGGGTGATGATACAATCACGAAAGTATGCGACATCTTCAGGGGGTACCCTTCTTTTTTTCGAAAAGAGGGACGTACTCCCCGGCCTCTGCATCAGAATGATGCATACGGCCATCTTATTAACCAAATAAAGAAGTGCCAGCAAGGTTCCAAAGTCTCCAAAAGTAATGAATAGCAAAGAAAGCTCACATAGAGCTAAAAAGAGGCTAGAAACACCAACTAGCCATGAACAGACGCCACAACCGGCTGGCTAAAGCTAGGTAGGTAAACTAAATGCCTATCCTATTACATGACCGCCATCCAAACCGGTTGAAGATATCCCGAACTACCATCTCCCAGCGGAAAGATCCAGTAACCAAATGCTCCCTGGCCTCCGTCGGGGTGAGTAGCGACCACGAATGGATCAATGCCGTAGTTCACAATATAACCTGCAAAAATTGGATACATGATATTCTGTTAAAAACCAAATCATTTCTGCAAGTCCAGATAGTCCACAGCAAAGCGCAAACTCCAACCCGAATGTGTCTCGCTAAGTCAGGCTCAATCCCATTAAGCCATGTCCCAAATAACGCGTTAACAGAATTCGGTTGATTGATATTAAAAGCAATGTGGACCGTCTGCCAAAGCACTTTGGCCAACGGGCAATCAACAAAAAGGTGCTTGATTGTCTCATCCCGATCACAGAAACTACACCTAGTAGGTCCTGTCCAATTACGCTTTATCAAGTTGTCCTTGGTTAAAATAACTTGTTTATGCACAAACCACATAAACACTTTTATTTTCAAAGGAATTTTGACATCCCAAACATGCTTGGAGGTAGGAATGGAGTTCGAATTAATAACATCAATATACATTGATTTAACAGTGAATACTCCAGACTTAGTCAATTTCCAGCGTAATTCATCGGGTTGTTGAGAAAGCTTGACCTCCATCAGTCTCCTAACTAGACGGAGCCATTCTTCCCAACGATTGCCCGCTAGCGTCCGCCGGAACCGAATATTAAGGGGGATAGATTGAAATACCGATGCGACGAACACCTCTCGTCGTTGAACGATACGGTACAAAGACGGATATTGAATGGCCAAGGGTGTCTCGCCGAGCCAAGTATCCTCCCAGAAACGTGTACTAGTGCCATTTCCAATAACAAACTTCATCCTATTAAACAGAGATTGTTTGACTTTCATCAGACCTTTCCAGAAAGGTGAATCTGTCGGCCTGACTGTAACTTGGGACAAAGTTTTTGTCTGGAGGTACTTGCTACGAAGGATTTGAGCCCACATGGCATCATTCTCCGTAGAAAGCTCCACAGCCACTTGCTAAGAAGGCATCTGTTCTTAACTTCTAGGTTCTCAATACCGAGGCCCCCTTGGTCTTTCGGTCTACAGATGATATCCCATTTAGCGAGCCGATATTTTCTTTTAAGCTCATCACCCTGCCAAAAGAAACGCGATCGATAGAAGTCCAGTCTCTTCCTAACACGAACTGGTACCTCAAAGAACGATAGGAGAAACATAGGCATGCTCGTGAGCACCGAATTTATTAGGATTAATCGGCCTCCGTAGGACATGAGCTTACCCTTCCAGCAACTCAGTTTCTTCTCAAATCGGTCCTCGATGCACTTCCACTCTCTGTTTGTCAGCCTACGATGGTGGATGGGAATACCTAGGTAAGAGAAGGGTAACTCTCTCAATTCGCACCCAAACAATTGCCTATAAGCCTCCTGTTCGTCTTTGACTCTACCAAAACAAAATAGCTCGCTCTTATAAAAGTTGATCTTTAATCCGGTCAATTGTTCAAATAGGCATAACACAAGCTTCATATTTCTCGCCTTGGCCAAGTCATGCTCCATAAAGATAATTGTATCATCAGCGTACTGAAGGATGGATACACCTCCATCAACAAGATGAGGTATCAAACCACCTACTTGACCATGTTCCTTAGCCCTTCCTATCAAAATTGCTAACATATCCACCACAATGTTAAACAAGATAGGGGACATCGGATCTCCTTGTCTTAGGCCTTTATGTGTCTGAAAGTAATGACCTATGTCATCATTAACTTTAATTCCCACACTACCTTTTTGCGTAAATGATTCAACCTGGCGGCGCCAAACTTCATCAAATCCTTTCATACGCAATGACTGTTGGAGGAATGGCCATTTGACCTTATCGTACGCTTTCTCGAAATCCACCTTAAAAATTACTCCATCTAACTTTTTGGAGTGGATTTCATGGAGCGTTTCATGCAAGACGACTACCCCTTCAAGGATATTTCTGTCCGGCATGAAAGCAGTTTGGGACTGTTGTACCACAAAATGCGCAATCTGTGTGAGCCTATTAGTCCCGACCTTGGTGAAAATTTTGAAACTAACATTGAGGAGACAGATCGGCTTGAATTGCTCAATTCTCACAGCCTCCGTTTTCTTAGGAAGCAGTGTGATAGTTCCAAAATTCAAGTAAAATAATTGAAGCTGTCCAGCGAACAGATCATTGAACATAGGTAGCAAATCCCCCTTAATAATGTGCCAGCACTTTTTATAGAACTCGGCCGGGAATCCATCCGGACCGGGAGCCTTATTGTTTTTCATCTGTGAAATAGCATCAAACACCTCCTTCTCTGAGAACGGGGCAACCAGAATATCATTTTCGGCAGCTGATAACTGAGGCACATCCTCAGTCCTGGACTCGTCGAGGGACACACAATTATCCTCCGGAGGTCCAAATAACTGCTTATAATACTCGGTAATATATGTTTTTAGGTTATCCTGTCCTAAAATAGTGCCCTCATCTTGTTCAAGCTGAAAGATACGCTTCTTTCTATGCTTACCATTAGCTATCAAATGAAAGAATTGAGTATTCGCATCCCCTTGGACTACTTTGCGGACTTTAGCACGCAAAGCCCACTTCAATTCTTCTTCGCGGAGCAGTTCTTTCAACCTCTTCTCCGCCTCAGTTTTGACCTGAAGCTCAGCTGGCAGTAAAATCGTGGATTCGGCCTTTATGTCCAGGGCCTGTATAAGAGAAAGGAGTCTATCCTTTTCAATTTTATACACACCACTGAGGTGCTTAGCCCAACCCCGCAAGAAACTTCTCAAATGCCTTATCTTATTCTGCCAACGCTTGATCACAGTCGTGCCTCCTGCACCTCTATTCCATTCCCTGGCAATCAAGTCCAAGAACCCCTCGCGTTCGAACCATGACATCTCGAAAGAAAAGGTGTTCTTGTTACCCACGTGGTTCGGCTCCCCTGAGTCTACGAACAAGGGTGTGTGATCGGATATTCCTCTCGAGAGAGCTTGCACCGTAACCAGAGGGAACTTCTGTTCCCACTCCACGCTCGCAAGAACTCGATCAAGTTTTTCATAAGTTGGGTTTGGCAGAGCATTAGCCCAGGTAAACTTTCTACCAGAAAGCTCTATCTCCCTTAGATCCAAGCTTTCAATAATGGTATTGAACATAAACGACCATCTGCCGTCAAAGTTATCATTGTTCTTCTCCTCTCTCCTCCTGATGATATTGAAATCACCTCCAACTAAAATTGGAAGCTGTTCTGACCCACAGATTCGAACAAGGTCCGCTAGAAACTCCGGTTTAAGCTCGGGCTGTGCGGCACCATAAACCGCCACCAAAGCCCAATTAAAACCATCTATCTTAGACCTGACTCGAAACTTCACCGCAAAGTCGTCCATCACTACACTTCGGACTTCAAGCGAATCACATCTCACACCGAGTAAGATACCACCCGATCTTCCTCGCGGAGGGATGCAATGCCAATCGAAATCAATACCACCCACAAGAGAAGAAAGAAACTGGGGCGCAAAGTTGTCTCTACCAGTTTCCGATAGAGCAATGAAATCTAACCGCTGCTCTAAAGATGTCTCGGCAAGGAACCTTCTTTTAGCCAAGTCCTTCAGACCTCTACTATTCCAGAAGATTCCTCTCATATTTCATCATGAAATTTTTTAGTGGTTCGAATCCTAGCACTCCTACGAACTGCGGAATCGGGATAAATCTTCTGTTTCCACTTACGCTTTGGTTTACTAGGCTCTGTCGCCCGGTCCTCATAACCGGGTTCACTTATACTACTAGCATCATTCTCTAGGGGTACATCATCTTCCTCAGAGTCATGATTGGGGGGTGCTAGATCCACACACAGATTATCGAGCACTCTAACCCCTAACGCATCAATCTCATCATCATTCATTGGTTTAACCGCTGCAAGATTACGAATAGTCTCTAAGGCACGTTCCGCCTCCAAATCTAATAGATCATTCATCGAGTTGGTAATCTCACTATCTGTGGCACCTAGTGAAACTCCTAATTGGTTTGCATTGTGTATAATCTCCTCATTAGAAAAATGCAATAAGGAATTAGATATGTTGACGAACGTACCAAAAGATGAGGCAGCCTCCTGAAGCTTGGCCGCCCTCATAGCGCACTGCTGCTGCATATCATCCACCTCCGGGAGGTCGTGGATGCGAGCACTCATCCGTCTCACCGTCGAGACAGGGTCCGGGATCCCGCCAAACGCGACAACCTCCTCCCTAGTAAAACCTGGCACTGAGTCCCTGAAAGGGTCAACCGAGGTTACCAGAGAAGGCGGCTGCGGGCTCCCGAGCCCCTCAGACAAGTGCCCCACACCGGGGACCCCGGCCACGGGAACGAGCGAAGAGGGGATGACGGGGGCCGCCTGACCGCTCCCTCCTCCCACCCCACCCGCCGGCTCAGACGGATGAGCCGTCGACGAAGGAGAGACGGTCCTCCTGACCGTCGGGGAAGAAGGAGGAGCCAGGGCCTCCTGCCCCCCCCCCCCCCCCCCCCCCGCAGCTGCTGTCGCGGGTGTCGCCGCCACCACCGGAGTAGCAGGAGCCGAGGCCGCCTGCCTCGGGCTCCCTCTCCCAGCACAGGCCGACCCCCTCGGGGCCGGCGTCACTGATGCCACCGGGATCGGGAAAGGGAGTGGAGAAGGCGAGGCCACCTTCCCCGAACCCCCTCCCCCACGCCCCACCTCGCCCGCAGTCGCCGACACCGGAGTCGCGTCCACGTGAGACACTAGGACAAGAGAAGCACCCTCCGGTCTCCCCTCCGCAGCTCCAACCAATGTCCTTGCTGACCGTCCAGCAAAAGATCCAGCATCCTCCTCAAACTCCAACAGAGGGAGCGTGCGCTCAAAAATATCATCAGAATCTACCCGGTCACTCCAGAGTCTGGGAGGTGCCGAGGCTGGCTCAAAAGACCCAAAACGCAGCGTAGTCATGGGCACCACTGGTGATGCTGCGGGCTCAACCCCGGTCCCATCCCCAGGCAACTGAGTAGCTGGGTGAGAACCGTTAGACCCCTCTCGCGCGGGCTCATCAGACGGTGCCCCCTTGGCCCCCGCATTGCCGTCACTGTCTTGCATGTCAACATCGTTTCCATTAACCGCATCAGCAAATAGATCAGTGTCCTCAAACTCGATCTCTAGCGGGAACACCTCTCCCCTATAGGTCCAGTTGACCTTATCAGGCACGAACTCAATATCCAGAACACTCACTAAAAGCCGGGCCACCCCATGGGCACGTGTAAAAGCCATATCTACTCTTTCTGTCTTCCCAACCATAATACCCATACTAGCCACCACTCGAGCATCCTACAGAGGCTTAGATGGAGCCCCTAAAAACCGCAACCAGACCTGCGTAAGCGGCTTTCCCTTAGGCTCTACCTGCTTCCACTCGTGAAACTCCAGGATACACTTAGTACCGGGGACTCTACACAAGCCAAAGCTCAGCAATCTCTGCAAATCATCCACGGTTGGGAAATCAACCTTAAAAACATTGTCCTCGAGAAGCACCAACTCCCATCGAAAATCCCCGGGAGCCAGCTCCTGAAGCCTCCTCACAATCTGAGCCTCAGTCACCTCTCCCTGGGTCGCTTTCACAATCCCGGTGGTCAAGCTCAGGGTCTCCTCCGGGACCTCTCTCGCAGCCGGGGACTCAAAAAACATGAGCTCAGCACAATAGACTCCATACATAGTCAGCGACGGAGGCAGGTCACGAAACAATGGGCACTCCCCCGAGTCATGTGCAGGCTTGCCACATGACTCACACAGCTCGGCCACGCACTCAGCAATGAAGTGACCCTTCTCACCACAACGGTAACAAAGCATCATTTCCTTCTTACGCGCATATTTGGACGCCCTCTCGGCATCAGACCTGTCGGTAACCTCAGCCACCGTCCCAGCCTCAGGAACCTCAACACTGGCCAAGGCATTCACCACCTTCATCGCCTGGGAAGGAAGCTCTGTGGAAGTATGGCCGGTCTCCACTGTAGACGCCGCAGGATCAACTGCCCTGGGCGGAGGCGGTCGGTGATATCTCGCACGGCCCCCACCCCGACCACCACGATGGCCAAGAAAGCCTCCTCTCTGGCGGTGATCCAGGCCGGAGGCACCCTCGACAAAACCACCTGCAGGGCCGAGAAACGGTCTCTCAGCAGACCCGTCACTCTGCCAGGCATGTCCACGGCCTCCTCCCGAGGAGGAGGAACCTCGATGCCGTCCATTGCCATATGCATCATACCCGCCATCCCCCCACTGGCCTCGGGGCGGATCATTGGGCTCTCTGTTTCTAGAATTCTGCGTCGTGAGCGTCGAACCCGCGCGGTTCTGAGCCGGTCTTGCGACTAGTGGGGCGGCGGTGCGGCACGAGGCGGACCGCCCTCCGGCTTCTGCACCACCCCAAGTGCAGTACCGCCGTGGCCAACCGGAGCCACATCAGGCACGCCCGGCGCAGGCGGCCAGGGGCCAGCACGTCCCGCTGCTGGCTGAGAAACGGGCACCCCTCCCGGCGCTGGAGGCCTCAGCCTGCCCCGCCCTGTAGTAGGGGGCAGCTGCCCCGATGGCCGGACACCCTGGTAGCCAGCGCCACGGCCCGGATGAGCCGACGCAACTCCTCCCCCCGCCGGTGGCCTCTGACCGGGCGGCGCCGGGGCTCCTCGCCCAGCACCCGCCCCCGGCGATGGAGCCGGCCCATCCCTTCCTGCTGAACCTGAATTGGTTTTCACGGGAGGCGGCGGCGCAGCCCCACGGCCTGCCATCTCAGAGAGCGGCCGGATCCTCCTTGCCCGCCCGGCGCCACAGACCGGGAATCCTCTCTTCCCGAGCTTGCGAACCCTAGAACCAGCGAGAGACGGCGCAGTGCAGAGCAAAACGCGATCGCCCTCGTACGTGCATGTGGTATCGCTATGGGCAGAAGGCCGGCCTGGTACAGCGTGGGCCTCATACCCACCTGACCCGGCCCAACTCCTCGCGAACCCGAATCCATCCGAACCGGCCCAGCTGACCCCAAGAGCTGATTCAAACGAAGCGCTCTCGCCTTCGAGATCTCGGCCACCGACACGGCCATCGTGGACGCCGCCGGCGCTTGACGAGCGGCGATCCGCCTCGCATTCTTTCGCTTCTTCACAGTAACCCAAGACTCCGGTCGAATCATATCGAATAACGTAAGGTTTGGGAGACTCACCTTAGGTATAGGACCTTTCCAAGGCCGTATCGCCGACGCCGCCGTCTTGCGATGAACAATTCACCGGATCATCTCGATCTTCTCGCCCGCGTGTAGACCGATACGTGCCGGATCTTCCAGCGACAGAACCCGATCGATCGTAGTGGCCACCTCATCTTCGCTATAACCTGAATGGAAAAATTCGCAAATGAGATCCGAAGGAGTGGGAGATGGCGGCGACTCCACCGGCGATGCATCCCCATCGTCGTCCGCTTCCTCCTCGTCGGATTCGGCGAGAGCCCAAAAACGCCCGCCGACTCGCCGGCGATCACCGGTTATGGACGGCACCACTGCGGTCGGGCGCACGGTCGCCCGCCCAGTCGCCCGTCCCGTTGCCATGCCGACTCCTGTGTCCTGCTCCAGTTTGTTCTTCCCCAAAGGCGATGTCGCATGTGGCGGAGCCACCGACTGCACCGGGCACTCTTCCTCCGGATCATCTGCGATTTTCTTCGCCAGTGGTACATCATCGTCCGCATCAGCCAAAACAGAAAATTGTCCCCCAAACCGCGGTTTTGATCGCTTGGGATCGTCCGTGAGATCGATCACCTCGGTTTGATCATGCACCTCCGGTTCTTCCTGCAAAAAAGAACAAATAGTAACATCAAAAGTATCAATCAACAACCGCGTACCTTCAGAGATCTCATCCTCATTCAGGTAGCGCCCGCCGAGGATATCATTATCCAGATCGCGCGCCACCGTCCATCTCGATGGGTGGTACGTAAATAGAACTCCCTCCGATCGGAGTCCGATTGCCCGAACATCCTCGAAGAGAATTCTCCATTTTGCTGGATGTATGAAGCCCCCGATCTGCGCCACCGACTCCGGATCTCGTGATCCGCCACAGTCCGGCGATCGCGCCGGCAACACTGTCTCCGGCGATCCCTCGAGGGCAGGCGGCGGCCTAGATATCTCCGTAGGAGGTGGCTCGGGTGGGGGTGGCAAGGGCGCCGCCCCGTCCGTCGCCCTTGCCATCCTTCCGCCTTGATTTGACCAGCTGATGCGGTGGTGGCCTGAAAAAATGGGGGAGAATTTCACTTCCCCGGCCTCTGCACCAACTAGGGATGCATACGGCCATTTTAGTATGAGTACCAAGATAAACATGGCCCTTAGAATTTTTTTTCAATGAGTATCAAGATATTTTTTTATGAGTGGTTTCACCACACACCAAATTTGATCCTCAATAAATGGGGAAAACCCCTGTGCATCACCTGTCAATTCTATGAATTGAACTCGGGTTGTTAGGTTGCACAACCGCATGCCCAACCACTGAGCCAAGGCTCTCTTTGCAGGGGGGTACCCTTCTGTGAAATGTAATGTTTATCTTAGCTCTGGTAAGTGAGATGCAACAAGAATATAAAGTCAATCTGTCATCGATTTTCATGTTGTGCAAAATCTCTATAGTTGTTGCAATGTGCCGTTTATATGCCAATTATAAGGTTTGGCTGTACATGTATATATCCAGTTATCACCTTTTAATATTTATACACAATTGCATGCTTTCAATGCATATGTAGACCAATGGAATCTCTACAAAGACTTATATTTAGGAACAGAGGAAGTAATTGCTAGTAAGAACAATCATCTACATATAACTGAATGACTACATTTGCACGTTGTGATACTAACCGGAGCTGGTTTGGATTTGCCTCTACTGCAGGGTTAATGCATCAGAGCCAAAATTGCCTGCTGACATGATTTTCATCCTTACATGGACAAGATCATCCCTCCCCATGCTGGGCATCTCTACATATTAGCTGGTTTCAGGATTTTGCTTGGAGCCTGGTTTCTGGGACCCATAAAATGAGGGGTTGTTTTGGTGGTGCGCTGCTGTTATATGCTCATTGTGTTGCAATCTTAGTTATATTTGGTTGGCCAAATTATTCTGCTGAACCGGTATGTGCAAGTCATGTTCTCCAAGTGATTCTGTTAACCCTACGATTTCTGTTGCATATCACTGTTTCTTTTCGTTTCGTTTTGATGCCCCGCTTCTTTGCCAAAAGTATACCGAGCAGCCAAGAATGTTCACTTCCTAGCTCTTTTTTTTTTTGGTGCTTATTGATCAGCCCAGCATCCTACCTTACAAAATTGTGGTCTGTTTCCTCTCGTCTCGGAACTACTGGGACATATATGATGAACAAAGATGCATCTGTACGTTCCAACTAATCCCTGGAGTTGTACAGATAAGCCCTTCAATCCTTTTCTGAAAACATGAAGCAGCACAATCCCTTCCATGAGACAACAGACGTCCGAATTCACTTATTCTATGGGCCATCACATCACCATGCTGATAGCTACATAGAGACCTGCAAGAGAAAAATAGACATGCATGAAGCAAAAATTGCAATCGCGCGATTGAACGGAATGGACGACTACTGACGACCGGCAGGTTAATCATCGACAACAGTTATTAATTTATATATAAATAGCCTTGATTTATTTAGAGGATAAAACATGGGGATGTAGCTCAAATGGTAGAGCGCTTATATATGCTGATAAGAGGCCCTCGCATCCGAAGGTTGCGCAGGGGTTCTCCATGCACGTAGCCTCCATCAGCAGATCCACGGATCCAGCCATGCATCGGCCGAACCTTGAGGCGATGGCTTAATCCACGCATATAGGCTCCGGCGGCAAGATCGTCGACGACGTCCTCCGCGAGGTCTTCGCCCGCCGGCCGGGCGTTCAGGAGCGCCGGCAACAGGGTCCTAGGCGAGACGTGTACAGGTGCTAGATCCGATCTGGGTTCTCAGCAGGCCTGCTTCAGATCTTGCCGCCTAGGAGTGCGCATGTTCTCTGGGTGGCCGCCGTGGAGGATCTGCCTATGGCCTGTGTGGATTGATCTTTGGTGTGGGTCGGCCTCTCCGTTGGTTGTGGACTGCGGCGTCGAGATGGTGACCTTACGCGCGTCCGGTGGTCGGCCGACTGCGCTTAAACCTGAGAATAGTTTGGACTCAAACTATAATTTCAAATCGGTTTTCCTATTGGTCTCTTTTGGTTTGGATTAAATGGGCTGAGCTCCTAGTGTAAGCTGGTTTGGTTTGGGCTTTTCCTATTATCGGCTTGGTTTGGTTCGGTCTGGTCACAGACCAAACAGTCTCAAACCGTTCCAACCCATGGACTGAGAACTAAGGGCATGTACAATGGTTGATAAAATAGTCTTATCTTAAGTCTTGCATGTAATTTAGAGATGACAAAAAAGTATGTCTATAATGGGTTATATCTTAGCCTTATCTTCAATAACTAGCAATTCCTTAAAACATGGTGAGACAAATTGTGCTAAGAGATCATCTCTTGTCTTATCTTAAATAAGAGAAGACAAACCTTTTTTTACGAGTTCTCTCTCCTCCACCTCATCATTTATCCTACGTGGCACTCCTAAGATAGCACTATTGTACATGCCCTAAATCAAGGACCAGGTTAGGATCCCAATCAAAGCAATCACCCTTCTTTTGCCGGGAAAAGCAATCACCCATTGGCAACGTCCACCTCGTCGTCTCCATTGCTGGTGCCGGCGATGATGCTCCTGCTCGCTATGGCACGTCCATGCTGACCCAATCGGCGCGTACTGCGGCAAGAATGGTGACAGTGCAGAGACACAAACCAGCATCGACCAGGTTCTCGCGGCCTCGTCCGCACGCCTCCGCCTAGTACGCAGCCACCGCCGGCCGCTCCTTCTCGGCGATATGGGGCCTTGCGCAGTGCCGTGGGGACGTCCCATGGTAGGACTGCGTGCTCTTAGTGGCCGCGCCGGTGTCGACTGCCGACACGGGCTACACGCTCAGCCTTCTCAACACCCAGAACGCCACCGGCATGGACTGAAGGGCCTGGACGCGTTCGACCAAGCGCATGGAAGCTCATGTCCGGTGACTCCTGCGATGGTGCGAACAAGGGGCTGGCGACGGACATGGCGCAGCTCGGTGGCGGTGACGGTGGACTGCGGGCTGTGAGTGGCGCAGGCGGTGGACTGCGGGCGGTGGCCGAGCTGCCCAACTACTGCCGGACAGTGTGATACACAACAGTCACATGGAGCCCTACGAGATGTACCCCTTCTTCCCGCTCGACGGCGCCGGCGAGTTGACAGACGAGGTCGGACAGTGCGGCGCCGGGGAGTTGGCCGACGAGGTCGGACAATGCGAACAAGATCATCTTATACCGTGATGGATGGAGTGCAGCTCGTCGCATACAGTACAAGTATCTAGCATTATAGCTTGTTCTACTTCTATGTACATACGTTGTGGTGGTGAGTAACATGCAGCAGCAGCTAATCACGCCTCTCTTCCCGTAGTAATCGGACACGCCCTTGCTTTGAAACTTCAGGTTCAAACTGTATGTGGGGAATGGCTTGGATGGGTTTGGCTTGAAAATGCTGGAATTTAGTCTATTTTGGGCAGCCCAATAATTATTTCAGATATTCCTAATAAATTCTAAAGACCCACTTAGCCCATTTATGCAAGGCAAGGGATACTAAAGTTTAGTCCCACATTGCTAGTTTAGTGGGAGTTGGACCTCCTTATAAGGGAGGTTTTTTTCCCACTTGTATGAGCATGAGAACAAGAGGGATATCCACGCGCGCTCCTTCTCCGCTGCCCGCCTCGCCATGACGCGACGCGGGTTGCGGGAATGAGCCGAGCCGATATCTAAATTTTTGCCACGCATGACGGGTATACGAAAGGTCACGTGGGAGTTGAAACGTTTTCTGTAGTGGACACTGAATTCGAACGGCGCGCCTCTTCGGCCGCTGCCTGTTCGCTTCGTCTCCCTTCGTTGCTTTACCTCCTGCCACAGCCTCTTCGCGTCCTTCTCCTGTGCCTATATAAGAGAGGTCGCTCCTCTCCAGAGAGAGACACAACAGAAGCTCCTCTTCCTCTCGCCACAAAGTTCCGACCACTGTGCTGCTGCTACGTTCTTCCCCATCCCATCTTGCGGCATGCACCGTAGGTCGGGACAGTAGGCCTCCGAAACTGCACCTTTTGAGTCCTGTACGGGAGAAGGGTGATAAGGTTTTTGGGGAGCGCTCAGCGCGACTACTGGCTGTTTCATCACGGACGATCCGGTCGCCGATGGCTACTTCCCCGATGACGACTTCTTCCCTGACATTCACGACCTCCTCGACGACATGGCAGGCGAGGACACCGATCCCAAGTCCAGCACTTCTGCTGCTGCTGTCCCGTACGTGTTCTTGCCTTTCCTGTTAAAGGTTCTGCCGCAGTTCCTTGTTCTAGTCCTTGTCCTACACATGATAGGTTCTACTTCATATATGCTACTTGCTATACTGTCGGCTTTAGATATGATAGGCTACGGTTCATATATGCAGAAGCTATTTACCTTCTCTCTGTCAGAACGCATGACTTGTTTTATCTCTACTATATTAGTCATGCTTTATCTAGTATTTCTGTTAATAAAATCATTTGGTAAATTGCTCATATTTCCAACAATCCAAAAACCTTATTATAGGCAATTTACACCAAGTGGTTTTGCTGCTTCCATGAGACCTCCTATGTTTGAGGGTATCCACTATAAGAGGTGGCGCGTGAGAGCAGTCTTATGGTTTCAAACCATGAGTTGCTATGACGCCACTCTCGGCAAACCTGAAGGAGAGCTTGATGCTCAACAGGCACAAGCTTTTCAGAAAATGGATATTCTGTTTAAGGCTGCTCTCTTGAGTGTTCTTGGTGAGAACATAGTTGATGCTTATGCGTCAATTGATAATGGAAAAGATATGTGGGGTGCACTCGAGGCCAAGTTTGTGGTCTCGGATGCTGGCACTGAGCTGTACATCATGGAGCAATTCTATTATTACATGATGACTGAAGAGCGCTCCGTGGTTGAGCAAGCTCATGAGATACAGTCATTTGCTAGAGAACTTGAGCACTTCAGTTGTATGCTACTGGACAAGTTTGTTGCCGGAGGTATCATCACTAAGCTTCCCCCTTCATGGAGGAACTTTGCTACCTTGCTGAAGTATAAGAGGCAGGAGTTTTCCGTCCCAGATCTCATTGACACTCTTGATGTGGAAGAAAAGGCGAGAGCAAAGGACACACGTGCTCGAGGTATTGAGGGAGGATCTAGTGCCAATGTGGTACAGAAGCAGAACTTCCAGCCCCACAAGTTCAAGAATAAGAGCAAGTTTGATGGAAAAGCAAAGTTTGATGGGAAGAACAAGACTGTGCAACACACGAACTTCAAGAAGAAGAATGGCAATAAGAAAGGTGCTTGTCATGTGTGTGGGGATCCTGATCATTGGGCTCCTAGTTGCCCTAATCGCTATGACAAGCGTCATCCTGGGAAAGGCGGCAAGACCGCTAATGTTGTCATTGGAGACACTGACATGAAGGATGCTGGGTATGGTATATTTCCCACTATTCTTTCAGTATGTCATTCTCCTGACTGGTTGATTGACACGGGTGCTAATGTGCATGTATGCGGTGATATTTCCATGTTTTCGTCTTATCAGACCGCAGGGACTTCAACCGTGCTGATGGGCAACGGTTCAAGTGCTTCTGTTCGTGGTGTTGGCACGGTCGATCTGAAGTTTACTTCGGAGAAGATCGTGCGGCTGAAGAACGTGCATTATGTCCCCTTCGTCAATAAAAATCTTGTTAGAGGATCTCTTCTGTGTAGAGATGGCTACAAGCTTGTCTTTGAGTCGAATAAATTTGTAATATCCAAGTATGGAACCTTTGTTGGTAAAGGCTATGAGTCAGGAGGCTTGTTTCGTTTATCCTTATCAGACGTTTGCAATAAAGTTGTTAATCATATTTGCAACAATAGTGAATCCAATGTGTGGCATTCACGTCTTTGTCATGTTAACTTTGGTTGCATGTCGCGACTAGCGAAGTTGAACTCAATCCCTAGTTTCACCATCGTCAAGGGATCTAAGTGTCAAGTGTGTGTGCAAGCTAAACAACCTCGTAAGTCTCACACGACTGCGGAAATAAGAAATCTTGCACCACTAGAGCTCATACATTCAGATCTATGTGAAATGAATGGTGTGTTGACAAAAGGTGGAAAGAAATATTTCATGACATTAATTGATGACTCCACTAGATACTGTCGTGTGTATCTTCTGAAATCTAAGGATGAGGCTTTGAACTTTTTCAAGATCTATAAAGCTGAAGTGGAAAACCAACTTAATCGGAAAATCAAGAGGCTTAGGTCCGACCGTGGTGGAGAGTATTTTTCCAATGAGTTTGATGCTTTTTGTGCGGAACATGGTATAATCCATGAGAGTACGCCTCCCTACTCACCTCAGTCAAATGGGGTGGCCGAAAGAAAGAACCGTACTCTAACTGATTTGGTTAACGCCATGTTAGACACATCGGGTCTCTCCAAGGCATGGTGGGGGGAGGCGATATTGACAGCATGTCATGTCCTGAACCGAGTCCCCACAAAGAACAAAGAGATAACTCCATTCGAGGAATGGGAGAAGAAAAGGTTAAAACTCTCTTATCTGCGAACATGGGGTTGTTTGGTGAAAGTCAATGCTCCAATTTCAAAGAAGCGGAAGCTTGGACCAAAGACTGTGGATTGTGTTTTCCTGGGATATGCTTTTCATAGCATTGGCTATAGATTCTTGGTTGTAAAATCTGAGGTACCTGACATGCATGTCGGTACGATCATGGAGTCGAATGATGCGACTTTCTTTGAAGATATCTTTCCCATGAAGGATATGGCTACTCATCTAATCAGGAGATGCCTAGTTCATCGAATCAGGAACCAGTTACAATTACCGAACCTACAATTTCGATGGAACACTTTGAAAGTCCTGTGGAGGAGAACAATGAAGTTCCTATTAGGAGCAAGAGACAGAGGACTCCAAAGTCCTTTGGTGATTATTTTCTTGTGTACCTCATAGATGACACTCCCAGTTCTATTTCAGAGGCCTATGCATCTGAAGATGCTGACTACTGGAAGGAAGCGGTTCGTAGCGAGATGGATTCCATCTTGACGAATGAAACTTAGGAGATAACTGACCGTCCTTATGGGTGCAAACCTATAGGATGCAAATGGGTATTCAAGAAGAAGCTTAGGCCTTATGGTACTATTGAAAAGTACAAGGCTCGGCTCGTGGCTAAGGGTTATACCCAAAAGGAAGGTGAAGACTTTTTTGATACTTACTCACTTGTGGCTCGACTGACCACTATTCGAGTTCTACTTTCACTAGCTGCCTCGCATGGTCTTCTCGTTCATCAAATGGATGTTAAGACTGCTTTCCTAAATGGATAGTTGGACGAGGAAATTTATATGGAACAACCAGATGGGTTTGTACTAGATGGTCAGGAAGGGAAAGTGTGCAAGTTGCTGAAGTCTTTGGGGCTGTTTGGTTAGTTTCCATGTCCGCCCTGCCAAATCCTGGGCGCTATTGGCACGCCAAAATATTGGCGAGGGATTCAGCCGCCCGCGTTTCTGCCAACGATTTGGCTCAAGAGCAGCGGGAGGGAGCTGAGGCGGGCCGGCGCACCAAAATTTTGGAGGCGATCCAAGCGGCCAGCCGAAGCCTGGTCAACGACCAATGTTTTGGCTGGGCAGCTCAAGGCTCCAAACCAAACAGCCTCTTTATACGGACTTAAGCAAGCACCCAAACAGTGGCATGAGAAGTTTGAAAGAACTTTAACAGCTGCAGGCTTTGTTGTGAACGAAGCTGACAAATGTGTGTACTATCGCCATGGTGGGGGCGAGGGAGTTATCCTGTGCTTGTATGTTGATGACATACTGATTTTGGGAACCAATCTGAATGTTATTAAGGAGGTCAAGGATTTCCTATCTCGTTGTTTTGAGATGAAGGATTTAGGAGTGGCTGATGTCATTCTGAACATCAAGTTGTTGAGAGACGATGATGGTGGGATTACATTGCTTCAATCTCACTATGTGGAAAAGATCTTGAGTCGCTTTGGCTATAGTGACTGCAAGCCCTCTCCAACACCATATGATGCTAGTGTGTTGCTTCGAAAGAATCGAAGAATTGCTAGAGACCAATTGAAGTATTCTCAGATTATTGGCTCGCTTATGTACTTAGCCAGTGCTACAAGACCTGACATCTCTTTTGCTGTTAGCAAACTGAGTCGGTTTGTTTCAAAACCAGGAGATGTGCATTGGAAAGCTCTAGAAAGAGTTTTGCGTTATTTGAAAGGCACTGCAAATTATGGCATTCACTATACCGGACATCCAAAGGTGCTTGAAGGGTATAGTGACTCAAACTGGATCTCAGATGCTGATGAGATAAAGGCCACGAGCGGTTATGTATTCACTCATGGAGGTGGCGCTGTTTCTTGGAAGTCTTGCAAGCGGACCATCTTAACGAGGTCAATAATGGAAGCAGAACTCACAGCACTAGATACAGCTACGGTTGAAGCAGATTGGCTTCGCCGGCTCTTGAATGACTTGCCGGTTGTTGAGAAACCTGTACCGGGTGTCCTTATGAACTGCGACAATCAAATTGTGATCACGAAAGTGAGCAGCTCAAAGGATAACATGAAGTCATCAAGACACGTTCAGAAAAGGTTAAAGTCTGTCAGGAAAATGAAAAACTCCAGAGTTATTGCGTTGGATTATATCCAAACGTCTAAAAATCTGGCAGATCCTTTTACCAAGGGTCTATCACATAATGTGATAGATAATGCATCGAGGGAGATGGGTATGAGACCCACAATATGAGTTGTTCACAGTGGTAACCTATTCTTTGTGATCGGAGATCCCGTGAATTAGATGTGGAAGACAAGCTGTTGGTCAACTGAGAGGAGAGTATCCTTACTATTCACAATACCACTCCATGAATATGCAATACTCTCCTAATCTGCATGGCAGGTTGATGTATATCTTAATGTGTTCTAAGTGGCTTATTTAAGCAAAGATGTTATCCTGCAGAACATCTTTTGAAGAACACACCTATATGAGTCTGATTGTCAAACGTCGCAATCTATGAGAGTAGGGTTCTCTCTAGTAAACTCATGAAAGGTCATGGAGTATGACGCATAAGCTCCACCCGCGGGGAAGATCCACGGTAGCCACGTATCGGTCAAGGCTTTATGTGAAGCTAGATTCGCAGAAAACTTGCAGTTCAAGGCCCAGTCCACTGTTCAAGTTGCTTACTAGTGTAGCATAGAGTTCTAGGTGGAAGTTCAACTTAACAGTCTCCACTGCAGTACCGGTATATAAAACAGTGTTTTGGAACCAAAGGCAAATTTCTGTGTGCCTCTGGGATCTAGTGGGGGATTGCTGGAATTTAGTCTATTTTGGGCAGCCCAATAACTATTTCAGAAATTCCTAATAAATCCTAGAGGCCCACTTAGCCCATTTGTGCAAAGCAAGGGATACTAAAGTTTAGTCCCACATTGCTAGTTTAGTGGGAGTTGGACCTCCTTATAAGGGAGGTTCTTTTCTCACTTGTAAGAGTATGAGAACAAGAGGGATATCCACGCGCGCTCCTCCTCCGCCGTCCGCCTCGCCACGTCACGCCTCATCACGCCACGCCGCGCCGCAGGTTGCGGGAATGAGCCGAGCCGATATCTAAATTTTTGCCACGCACGACGGGTATACGAAAGGTCATGTGGGAGTTGAAACGTTTTCTGTAGTGGACACTGAATTCGAATGGCGCGCCTCTTCGGCCGCTGCCTGTTCGCTTCGTCTCCCTTCGTTGCTTCACCTCCTGCCACAGCCTCTTCGCGTCCTTCTCCTGTGCCTATATAAGAGAGGTCGCTCCTCTCTAGAGAGACACAACAGAAGCTCATCTTCCTCTCGCCACAAAGTTCCGACCACTGTGTTGCTGCTACGTTCTTCCCCATCCCATCTTGCGGCGTGCACGGCAGATCGGGACAGTAGGCCTCCGAAACCGCACCTTTTGAGTCCTGTACGGGATAAGGGTGATAAGGTTTTTGGGGAGCGCTCAGCGCGACTACTGGCTGTTTCATCACGGACGATCCGGTCGCCGACGGCTACTTCCCCGATGACGACTTCTTCCCCGACGACATGGCAGGCGAGGACACCGACCCCAAGTCCAGCGCTTCTGCTGCTGTTGTCCCGTACGTGTTCTTGTCTTTCCTGTTAAAGGTTCTGCCGCAGTTCCTTGTTCTAGTCCTTGTCCTACACATGATAGGTTCTACTTCATATATGCTACTTACTATACTGTCTACTTTAGATATGATAGGCTACGGTTCATATATGCAGAAGCTATTTACCTTCTCTCTGTCAGAACGCATGACTTGTTTTATCTCTACTATATTTGTCATGCTTTATCTAGTATTTCTGTTAATAAAATCATTTGGTAAATTGCTCATATTTCCAACAGAAAATACGTACAGTTTGGATTGATTTGGATTATAGCATTTGCAATTTGGTCTGGTCTAGTCTGGCTGCTGGACTTATAACTGTATGGATTGGGCTGGATTTAAACTGGATTACAAACTATTCCCAGGTTTTTCTGCGCTACGGTGCATGATTTCGTGGTGGTGATTCAGATCAGATCAGCCGGTTGGTGGTAACTGCAAACATGATGCAGTGACTTCTTATGGCTCCACGATGATGGTGATCACTGGAAGGTCTTCGAGAGTGTTCATCTCTTCAGATCCGGTGGTTAACTTCGGCGGTGAGGTACAAATTATGAACGATGACTTGATGCAAAGGAATGGTTGTGCAGTGGCGGCGGGCGCAATGCTTGTAGCTGTCGGGATCGTGGAAAAGTGGTGGCAGCAACACATTAGTGACTTTGATGGTGGTGCAATTAGAGCACCCGGTCTTGAGCCCCGGGGCGAAAGCTTAGGTCAGACCCGAGTGGTTATACCTGGCATTGGCGATGTTTCTTACGTCGTTACCTTGTTGAAGGCATTGCTCGGATATGCTCGGACTGATTCTTCAGGGTGAAAACCTAGATTCTGACCTTGTGGTTGAATCTGGCGACGACAGCGCTTGAGTGTTGCTCCCTTCTTGAAGGCGTTGCTGTTGAAGAACCTCGTCGTTAAGGGATGGCAATGGGTCGGGTTTGGATCGGGTTGAACAATCTCAAATCCATATCCATGTCCATGAACACAGTCTTTGCCCGCCATGAAAAAATCCATGGGTGAAAAATTGTGTCCATGTCCAAATCCGATGGATATCCATACCCATTGGATATCCATTGGGTCCTCTTGAGACATAACACAATAGACAATATTAACATAAACTCTTCCATTCTTCACCTCATGGTAGGCTAGGCTTCATTTATGGTAAATCAACATCCACTAACAACCTAAGATCATTTAGTATTTTTCTAACAGATGAGAATGACGAGTCATTTAAGAAGGAGGTAAAAATAAGGGAAGGGGTGTTGGAGTATGTTACAGAGGGGATTGAATGTCAACTAAAAAAGTTACGATGGGGATTGTGTAATTTCTTATGCATGTTTTAGATAAAAAAAGTGTAAAATTGCTGTGGGACATACGACCGTGGGGCAGGGATAGCAGATTTTTTCCCCATTAAGTCATACTATCGGATCGGGTTGGTTTATATCCATGGGTACAAGATTATATCCATGCCCTATCCACGAACAATCGGGTTGAGTTTGGGCGCCGCCTATGGACACAAAAGCATATCCAAACCCTATCTATTCAGGTCGGATATCCATGGATATCCATGTCCATGGATAAAATTGCCATCCTACGTCGTCAATGTGGTGTCATGAGATGGTTGGTGCGGATACAGTCTCTGTTCTAGTTTGTCAATCCTAGATCTGATCGCTTTGGAGCTTTTTTTCTTTTTTCCTCGCCTACTCATAGCTTTGATCTTATATGACTTTGCTTGTCGCCGGTGAGTTTTCGCATATGTGTGAATTGATGTTGGCTGTGTGACGCCCGGGTAATTAAGCTACAGTAATCCTCACTAATGATGCCACGTCACCTCTGTCACTGTAGTTAATCTCGGGTTAAATCAAAACGGTTTCGAAATTCAATTCAAAATTATGATGGTAATAAAAGTTTTCAAAAAAAAAATCAAACTAAAATGTTCGGGGGTTGTCAAATATTACAAGGTTAATTGTGGTGGGGTGCACACATTTTTATAAAGTGTCTGAATATTTTAAAATGAAATAAAACAGAAGAGAAAATAAATTAAGAAAAGAAAAATAAAACAAAGGAGAGGGGAAAAAAACCCCCTGGCCAAACTGGGCCAAGCCCACCTGGCCCAGCCGGCCAGCCCCTGGCCCGGCCCACCCCCCTCACTCCCATAACCCCCCCCGGTCGGCGGAAACCCTAGCCGACACCCCATTCCCCCCCGATCCCCTTCTCCTCCCTCCCCCGCCGATCTGGATCGGGATCCGCCCGATCCCGTCGCCCCCGACGCCGGCGCCCCACCCCACCGGCGCTCGTCCTCCTCCCCTCCTCCCCGACCGGCCGCGCAGGACGCCCGAACCCCCCCCTCGTCGCCTCGGGACCGTCCCCGACTCCCACCTCGCCGGATCCGCATCGCCGGACGGCCGCCGCCTCGACCTCCTCCCCGCCGGACGCCCCCGAGCCCGCTTCCGAGACCCCACGCGTCCCCCCCCCGTGAGCTCTTCCCTCCCCTGCTTCGCTCTGTAGTCGTAGGGGTCGACCCCCGCGCTCGGTCGCCATGGCCGGAGCTCGCTCCGGCGCCGCGCTCGTCGCGCTCCGGCTCGCACCGGCTCACCGCGCCCCACGTACCCCCCTCCCCTCGCGCCTCCTCCGCTCGGTCGAGGCCCCCCTCCTCTTCCCCCTCGTTCCGCTCCGTACCCGAGCGCCCCCGTCGCGGATCTCGTCGCCGGCGC